>NC_056729.1:1439393185-1439639929 GCF_019279795.1 Protopterus annectens | reverse complement strand
TACCCTGAAGGTTGTGTGTCAGGGCCAGCAACTCGACACATAAAAAATCAACTGCCAATCATTAGCGGACCGGAGTTCTGCTGTGGCGACCCCTAACCGGGAAAAGCCGAAAGACACAACAACTTGTTCTATTCCTCATAAAATCTGTGGCTTCTGTATTTTTGTGTCCTTGCAAAGCCAGTAGTGCATTGGTGCAGTGGTAGCATTGTTGCCTGACAGCTACAGGTTCTCTGGTTTGATTCTTGGCTACGGTGCCTTACCTTCTGTGTGGAGTCTGTATGCCCTCCCTATGTTTGTTTCCTCTAGTGTCCTCCCATCTTCATGTGTCTGTCTGGAGTGCTTGTCCCTGGGCCTCTGCTAAAAATTAGCTTTTGTTCCAAGTCAGGCTTTCCTGGTTAACAAATGTTAAAAATGACATGCATTTGAATATCAGACTTCATATTCTTCAGAAAGTGCATGGTAACACAAAAGCTTTTATTCTAGCAATTTTCTAAGTGTATAAGATGGATATTTGAAATGTGTCCCTATTTTTGGGACTGTATTCCCCCATTATTGGCTTCATCCAGGTTTTGTGCTAAGGTTGAGAGCTATGGTAAGAACTGAATTCACTGAATATGTTTGGGGGCTATATTCTCCCATTACTGGCTTTGTCTGGGTGTTTTTTGCTAAGAGGTTGAGAGCTATGGTGAGAACTGAATTCACTGAATGTTTGGGGGCTGTATTCACCCATTATTGGCTTTGTTCAGGTGTTTTGTGCTAAGAGGTTGACAGCTGTGCTATGGTGAGAACTGAATTCACCAAATGGTAGCCATTTAAGTTTCTGACTTTCCTCTTTCACAAAAAAGCTGATTTGGCATAGTGGTATGTTGCTCTGACTGTTTTGCACAGGGTCTTGGGTTTAAGGCTTGGCAGTGAAATGTATGGTGGTAACACAGCATTTTATTCTAGAAACTTTCCAACATTGTATAAGCAATGTTTAAAATGTGTCCCTGGTTTTTGCCCCCCCCCCCCCGCAATAAACTTTGGCTTTTTCCAGATTTCTTTGTGCTGCAAAGTTCAAAGATACAGCTGAGTGAGTAGATTTTACAAGGAGCCGAGAGCTGCAGGGGAGCAAAAGTTTAGTGCTTCTTATGCCGAGTCTGCTTGCATTGTTAATAACACAACAGGTAGTAAACTTGCTTTTGATGCAGAAGGCTGTGGGTTCTACTCCCACAGTAGATAGAGGCATTGCTGATACTGTACTATGTTGCAAAGGGGGTGGATGCTGCACTCCTTTTTGGCGAAGATACCTAGTAACTATGAACCTGTTATCAGTTTACCATCCATTCCCTATTGCAATATTGCTAGCTTATTTTTTTTTAGTGTAAGATAGGCAATTTATTCCTCAAGGGTAACGGGCACTTTTATTTGTAGATGAAACAATGAAATACAAAGTTGTTTGCTAGCAGCAACCTCTTCATTAGTTACAGATCTCTTTAATGTGGAATTATTTAGATGACTTATTTCTTCAGAGATTGTGCATATGTACTGATACTGGTGGACTATAGAAGATTGAGTTTTTACAAGAGCAATTTTTAGTGCTGTTTATATGTTCCCCCCCATATATTTGGCCTTGTCCAGATTTCCTGCATTAACAGGTTGACAGGTACATGCAAATAAATTGCTTTATAGAATTAGGCCTATCGAAACCTCTCAACTGTCCCCGATTTTGGCTCAAAATGTTGTTCTTCCCCTAATAATCCCTCAGCAAAATGGCAATTTTGGAAGAAAACATGGAGGGTTTACAATTAATAAATAACTGTAATAATCAGTTATAGATTACTTTTATTTCAGAAATGCATGTAGATTATTTTATTTTGTCAGCTGCTCAAGTTAGCAGTACTAATATTAAAAAGTGTCCCTTCTTTGACAGGTTCCCAGCTGTATTGTGTGGCTATTTTATATTTTTGAATCACATTTTTGGTCTATTTTTCATAAAATTCTGGGTTTTTTTGGCAAATTAAATCATTAAAGACTGAAGTTAGAAAATAAATGACAAGACATTTCAGTTTCAAATTTCATACCCTTCAGAAAATGTGTACTAATGCAAGACCTACTATTCTATTATCTTTCTAAGTTTATAAGAGCAATATTTAAAAATTGTTCTTATTTTTGGGCCTTTGTCCCACTTCTATGTATGGCTTTGTCCAGATTTCTTGCTCTGAGATTGAGAGGTATGACAAATGTGTCAGGGCCATCGCAGTCAGCCAGAGACATTTCAAATTGTGACATACTTGTTGCACCCCACTCCCCCCATGTAGTGACTCTGGATGTGTCCAAGCAAGGCAAGGAGCAGTTATGCAGTGTAAATGTGCAGACTATCCCCCCATCCAAGGCAGACACAAGTACTACAATGGCTTTTCATCTGTCCTTGATTTTGCAGAATGTTCTGGTTTCTGTCATATTTTTATACAGTTGATTTATGCTTATTATTATTCAGAAAGTGCCTGTTGCTCTGTGTTTAAGTAGCAATGCTTTAATGACCATCTGGTAAGCTTGTCGGAGATTGTAAGATGCAAGTAAGTTTTTAATAAGCATATTGTTAAAGAATTGCCAACATTGAAAGCCTTTCTGTTGTTGCCATGCAGATAATACTTACATAACTAGATAACATATAAACCTTGGGTATTGAAATGCATATGACAGTATTTGTAATAAAGGACAGGATTACATTATTTTAAGAGCTCATTACAGGTTTTACCTGCAAACTAAACAGAATGCCAATCTATCACGTGTGGTCCATATCCTGTGCAGTAATCCTTTAAGCAATGTATGTTGAGCTCATTTCCTGTTTGATCATGTTTTCCCCATGAAACAAGTAGATAGTTGTTGTCAGGCAGCAGGTCTTTTTTGGATAAACATTTTTACAAGTGGGGGTATCACAGAGATTGCTACTTCCACAGCATGGTACTTAATTAGACCTGGAGTACAAGGAGAAGTGGATTGAGTTGAGTGCTGCTTGTTTTTCTTACACTTGATTTTGACTAGCATTCCAGTAATGTTATTTAAGAAGTCATTTATTTTTTCATGCCTCATAACCTTTTTGTTTCTATCTAGATATTAAGTAAGCTGTCGTGCAGCCAATGGATTGAAATATGTTTTTTCTTCTATACTTCATTTTGTCTTGATTGGACCCTCATAATGATGGTTTGGCACCCAGGGCAGCGTATTTAATTAAAGTTACAGTTTTTGTGGTTTTGAACATAGCTCCTCCCCTTTCTAGTTGACCACACCTACTCCCACTGACCCCACCCTTCAGCTGTCTCCTGCAGCCCCCCTTTGATTTGAAGTCACCAGCCGCCACTGATGCACATACATACACATTTATATATATATATATATATATATATATATATATATATACACACACACATATATATATATATATATATATATATATATATATATATATATATATATATACACATACACATACATACATACATACATACACACACACACACACGTTTATATATAAACCATTAACAAAAAACTGAGGGTTATGCTACTCAACACAGGAGTTTAAATCTCAAAATGTACGCACTCGAAGCACTCCTCAGTATGGAGAATGTCAACATTTGTGCAGTAACTGAAACCTGGTTCAAGGCTCCAGAAAGCACCCCACAACTACTGGGCTACAACTCATACCACACGTTTCGGCCATAGAACACAGACAGAAACACAAAAGGAGGGGGTGTATCCATATTCACCAAGGATACCTACACCTCCAGGTTATTGGCGCACCATGATACCTCCGAAATCATCCATGTGCAACTAACATCAGGCAAATCTGCAATGCAAATTGTGGCCTGCTACAGATCACCCTCCATGACCCAGGACCACCACTCCACCTTTCTGGAGACACTGGAAAACATGAAGGTCCTACCGTACCACCCTGCTATTGGGCGATTTCAATTACCCTACCATCAACTGTGAAAACTACTCGAGTACAAACTCTCAGGCCCAGCGCTTTCTGGAATTCATCAACTCAAAATGCCCTGGATCAGCTGGTAAACTCCCCTACCAGAGGTGCAAACATTTTGGACCTGGTCATCACCAACATGGGCGACAGGTGTTCCACACCAGAGGTCAACCAGTCACTGGTTAGATCAGACCATAAACTAATCACCCTGGATGTCCACACCCCACCACCACCCCCAACTAAGAAAACCACAGTAAAAAACTTTTCTAAAGCAAACTTCACCTTACTTAAGACAGAGACGATAAGCTTCACAGCCCCCACGCTAAAGGATAATACTGCCCAAGATGCAGAAACCTTTACAAATGCACTCTATGAGCACCTACAAGGATGCATGGATCGTGCCATCCCTAGAGCAAAACCAAGACTCAAGGAACCCAGTCTGGTGGACCCCTGCCATAAACAGGCTATACAATAGAAGGAGGAAACTAGTTCAGAAAAAAAAGCAAATCCCAAGAAGGAAAGACATCCCTGATCAGTATCAGTAAGAAACTACGGTTCCTCATAAAATCATCCAAGGCTAACTTCAAAAGAAAAATAGCCAAGGATTCAAAAGATAACCACAAAGCCTTCTTTAGCTATGTTAAGAATATAAGTGGCAACTCGCAGATATGCAATGAACTAGTGCAAAATAGCACAAAATATACTGAACCTACTGATTTTGCCAACACCCTGGCAGATAGATTCAGTACAAACTTCACCCCCCAAAGGGCCCACAACAATACCGGAAAAGTGTAGTGTCCCAGAAATCACAGAGACACAGGTGAAAACAGCCCTTTCAAAAGCCAAAAACACTGCGTCAATGAGGCCAGATGGTGTCCCATGCTGCGTCTTGCATGAACTACAGAATGAACTAATCCCCCCCCACCTAAACACGCTGTTCAACCTCAGCCTCTCCACAGGTTACGTGCCCATAGAATGGTGCACAGCAACGGTTATTCCATTCCACAAAGGAGGGGCCACAACTGACCCTGGCAACTATCGCCCCATAAGCCTGACTAGCCTGGTCTGCAAGGCTATGGAGCGCATGATCATGGAATTCATTAACAAAGACATTTGGAACCTCCAAACACTTGACCCAACCCACTTCGGCTTTGTTAGGGGCAGATCATGCCTACTAAACCTGGTTGACTTCTTCGAAACAGTCACCAAGGCCATAGACGAGGGAAAGGTTGTTCACACAGCCTACCTTGACCTTGCCAAGGCTTTAGACACCATTCCCCACTCGGATATTACAGAAAAACTCACCAGCCTGAACATAAACCCCTACATCACGAGATGGATTGCCAACTGGCTTACAGACAGAACTCACACGGTAAGAATAGCGGGCTCCAGGTCCGACTCTAAACCAAACACAAGTGGTGTCCCGCAAGGCTCAGTCCTGGGACCCCTACTGTTCGGCATATACTTCTCAGAATTACAAGCAAACACAGGAACACTATGGCTAACCAGGTTCACTGATGACTGCAAACTGGGAGCCATAACTGACTCCCTGGCTGACACGGACATCCTCCAAAAGGGCCTTACTGAGACGGACACCTGGTGTCAAAGTCATGGCCTCAAGCTAAATGCCAAAAAATGCATAGTCATCCCATTTGGGGAAAAACAAAACACCCATGAATTACCACATAGGTGGCAGCCCCCTTAATACAGAAGAGGTAATAAGAGATCTGGGAACCCAGGTAGATAGTAATCTCTCCTTTGACAATCATATTGCCAAAGTAGTGAGGAAATCCTATGTGGCCCATCTAATAACTAAAGGGTTCGCATCTAGAAATAAAGAGGTTATTAGTGCCCCTCTACTCATCACTAGTCAGACCCATCATAGAGTACAATGCCCCAACACTTCCAACAGCTGGAAAGACCACAAAAGTACCTCACCAAGAGGATTACTAGCCTCAAACACATGTCCTATGCAGCCCGACTGAAAAAACTCCGGCTGTACTTAGTGGCATATCGCTTACTCAGAGGTGATCTCTGCCTGACTTACAAAGCCATGTCCAACTCAGAATTGATGGACATGCTCCACCTAAAGAAAGCCAAGTCACTGCCACACACTCTAGTGAGCTAAACCTCACCACAACAATAAATAGAACATGCTGGAGGGATAGATTCCTGTCAGAGTCTCTCCATGCTTTGGAACAAAATTCCAAACTACATTAGGCAGAGCCCCTCACTAACACACCAACAGAGAAACCTTGACGAGTAGATGGGTAACAGAAAATACACCCCTGGGATCACTTCATTGGCTATGTTTGACAGAGGATCAGTTAATTACTCAATGGGGTGGCGAAAGCCAACACACTCTGGCTAGGCTTATAAATGCCCTTGGGCAGATAGCCTAGTACTATGAACATATATACATCAACACATACATACATCTATATATGAAGACACAAACATTTACTTATATATATATATATAAAAATTAGTGTACACACCTCTGTTAAAATTTCAGGTTTTTGTGATATAAACTAATGAGACCATAATAAATCATTTCAAAACTTTTCCCACCTTTAATAAGACCTGCAACCTGTACAATTCAATTGAAAAACAAAAAACATACAATAAGCTGGTTGCATAAGCGTGCACACCCTTAAGCCAATACTTTGTTGAAGCACCTTTTGATTTAATTACAGCACTCAGTCTTCTTGGGTAGGAGTCTATCAGCATGGCACATCTTGATGTGGGAATATTTGCCCACTCTTCCTTGCAAAAGCACTCCAAATCTGTCAGATTGCGAGGGCATCTCTTGTGTACAGCCCTCTTCAAATCACCCCACAGATTTTCTATTGGATTTAGGTCTGGGCTCTGGCTGGGCCATTCCAAAACTTTAATTTTCTTCTGGTGAAGCCATTCTTTTTGTTGATTTGGTTGTATGCTTGGGGTCATTATCATGTTGAAAGGTGAAATTCCTCTTCAGCTTTCTAGCAGACCCCTGAAGGCTTTGGGCCAAAAGTGACTGGTATTTAGAACTGTCCATAATTCCCTCCACCTTCACTAAAGCCCCAGTTCCAGCTGATTAAAAGCAACCCCAAAGCATGATACTGCCACCACCATGCTTCACCGTGGGGATGGTGTTCTTTTGGTGATGCAAAGTGTTGTTTTTGCACCAAATGTATCTTTTGGAATTGTGGCCAAAAGGTTCAACCTTGGTCTCATCAGACCATAACACATTTTTCCCCACATGCTTTTGGGAGACATGCTGTATTGTTTTGCAAATTTTAGCTGGCCCTGGATGTTTTTCTGTGTATGAAAAGGCTTCTGTCTTGCAACCCTACCTCATAGTCCAGACATATGGAGAATACGGGAGAGTGTTGTCACATGTAGTACACAACCAGTACTTTGCAGAAATTCCTGCAGCTCCCTCAGTGCTGCTGTAGGTCTCTTGGTAGCCTCCCTGACCGGTTTTCGTCTCATCTTTTCATCAATTTTGGAGGGATGTCCAGTTCTTTGCAATGTCACTGTTGTCCCACATTTTCTGCACTTTTTGATGACTGTCCTCACTGTGTTCCATGGTATATCCAATGCTGTGGAAAATTTTTGTAGCCTTCTCCTGAATGATACCTTTCAAATTTCTCCAAATCTTTTGGGTTTCTAATACCATGACGGGAATGGATCCTTTCAGCAATGAGATTCCTTTGATGCTTTGTAAGCTGTCTGCGAACCAGGCAACTGAGTAAATGTTAGGAAAATCCTACTAAGACAGCTGAACTTTGAGGTTAATCAGAATCTCTTTAATTGATGGCAGGTGTGTACCCAAGAAGACTGAATGTTGTAATTAAATCAAAAGGTGCTTCAACACAGTATTAGTTTAAGGGTGTGCACACTTATGCAACCAGGGTATTGTATGTTTTTTATTTTTTATATTTTCCCCCTAACAGATTTGTTTGTTTTTCAACTGAATTGTACAGGTTATAGGTCACATTAAAGGTGGGAAAAGTTTTGAAATTATTTATTGTGGTCTAATTTTTTATATCACAAAAAATGGTATTTTAACAGGGGTGTGTACACTTTTTATATCCACTTTATAAGTAAATTATATATGTGGTATGCATGCATACAAAAAAATGCACATATATTAAACAGACACACACGTGTGTGCATTTGTGCAGATAAAGATCCATCTACACACACGCACACATATCCAGTGTCAGTGACAACTGCATGGAATATGTGTGGGATTTCCCAGGTTTAATCCCCAGAAATGGGTCAGTGCTATTCTTTCCTATTCAGTTGCTAATACATTACTAGCGTAATGAATGGTTCTGCATTGGATGATTGTGTGTTCAAAATCACCATCTAGGTGGTTTCCCAGTTGAAAGAAGAAACCGGTCTTGCAATAAATCATGTACCTGCCTAGAAACTATTTTTGGATTTAGTAGAGTGGCAACTGGGAAGAATGCATGGCGGGGTACTGGGTTCAATCCGCAGACAATCCCTGTATTCTTGCTTACAGGAAGATGCTCAAAGCCTTAATGTTCTGTACAGACACACACACACAAATGATAGAAGGTGATCATCCCAACAATAGTAATTCAATAAAGCTACCCTCACAGTTGATTAAATGCAACAGATTCACATACATAGGCAGATTAAAAAAAAACAGTGATCATCTTGCGGTGTACTGGCTTTTTAAGCATTCCCAAATCATACCTCTCAACTGTCCCCAATTTTGACTCGCATTTTAGCTCTGTTCCTCTTAATCCCCTCTGAAACTGCTGAGTTTTGGGTGAGGGTGATGAATTACACTTAATAATGGAAGTAATTAGAGTTATAAGTTTTTTTTTATTTCACAAAACATGCATTAGTTTAAATTATTTCACAAAACATGCATTAGTTTAAAGTATCTTACTCTGTCGACCCCTCAAGTTAAAAGTACTGACATTTAAAAAAATTCCCTTGATTATTTATGAATTTGAACGTAATTTTGTTCAGATTTGTCCCCGATTCAGTTGAGAGCTATGCAAATAGCACCTTATATTTCTTCCTACATATTTATTAATATTTTTAACTTAACGTGTGTTATTTAGACTAAACAAGTTGCAGACTGACACGTTAAACAAAAACAGTACGAAGGAAAATTAATTCAAAGTTTACTTACTGCAAGTAACTTCATCAAACTGCTTGCCTTACCTTTATTATTAAATCCCTTCAAGAGGTTAAAACTATGAAGAACACACCACAAAAACGCCAAAGAGCAAGTGTTTCATTAGCCCCGTACAAAATTAGAAATAAAAAAATGTATTAGATTTTAAGACACATACAATCAGAAATTGTAATATTACATATTTCAAGTTGTGCAGCTAGATAACGCATGCGGTGTTACGTAAAAGTTCAGAGGTCATGTTAAGGGAAATTGCTTAATGTTTCCGGTGACTAGATGTTAGATTTAGTAGTTTCTTTATTCAGTTGCCTGATACATAAACTGTTGGGTTACGTGTTCTCTTCTAGGAGTGTTAAATATATTCTGGACACTGTTAAATTTTAAATGCATATGTTAAAATAGTATAATAGACCGGAGAATTGAGTGTTTCTTGATTATAAGTAGTACTTTTGTTTTCAGTAGATGTTTGTTCAGAATAGGGTTACCACATTTATCAAATGTCCAAAATAGAACATTTCTTAACGAAATGCTTGATTTTGTTGGACATATCCCATGCTTGACCATTGTCACGTTGCCCAAGTAAAGAACTTGCGCTGTAGAATATTAGTTCTTTCTGTTGCCTTTTATACTATTAGGGTGTTTGGGGTACAGTGTCACAGATAGTTTGTGGTCTCAGAGAAAATATAAGGCGTCAGGACGTTTAACACTGGTCTTCATGTTTGTTTATACTTAACAGACCAACCCAAACTGGGGCTACCCTGTAAAAAGAGGAAGTTGTCGTAGGCTGCTTTAACATCGTCTTTGGGGGACTTGCAGTGAGCATGTTTTGAAAACTTAGCGAACAAACAGACAAGTTACTGAGTAATTCTGTTTCCTGTTAAGCCGATCTAGTGCTCGGCTCTCTTCCATTGAAGAGCACAAAACACGGTTTACCGAATCTGTGTTAAGCTGATCAGTTTATACACAAAGCGCTACAGCCGTCCGTGTTTTCAGTAAAAAAATTTTTTTCACTATCTTTACTTTTGCTAGTACCTCGCGGGCGCCGGCGGTTTTGCGCAGGTTAGGGCGTGTCCACATTGATTGGCAGATCATCGCCCATCTGAGTGACAAGTTTTTAGAAAAACACCGTACAGTCATCGCATATAGGTTCATAGGTAGATACTAGGCTATCTGCCCTAGGGCATTTATAAGCCTAGCCAGAGTGTATTTGGCTTCCGCCTCCCTATTTGATTAGCCTACTGTGCCTCTGTAAAGTAGGTCACAGAAGGTACCCTTTTAAGATTAGTTTACTGTGCCTCTGTCTAGCAGGGACACAGAAGAGATCCCAGGAGTGAATATAGCAATAACCCACGCCTGGGTGTGGGTAATGCTGGATTTCGCCCTCGGGACCAAACAAAGACAACCGTGGGTAAATCCAGCATTACCCACACCCAGAAGTGGGTTATTGTTATACAATGGCATTATTTAAGAAAAGAAATAATTACTTTTCTTAAATAATGGCATTGTATAATGCCTCTTTGCTGCCTTTCCGCAGCTGTCTGGTGTTCCGCGGCAGTTCTGATGTACTGCATGCCTCGCAGTACATCAGAGCTGTGGGCAAAAGCAACGGAGAACAAGATCTCCGTTGCTTTTATGCTATGTTAAATGGGTTTAACATAGCGAGACAGTTTAAATAAGCAACGGAGATCTCCGTTGCTTATTTAAATTCTCATATGTTAAACTCATTTAACATAGCGAGACAGGTTTAAAAAGCAACGGAGATCGCAAGATCTCCGTTGCTACATACTGTCGCTATGTTAAAGGAGTTTAACATAACGAGACAGCTTTAAAAAAAGCGGAGATCTCCGTTGCTTTTTAAATCTGTGTCGCTTGTTAAACTCTTTTAACATAGTGAGACAGTTTATACTAACGGAAAAGTCCGGGCGACCGGACCTTTTTCCGTTAGTATATTGAGGGATTTACAATGGGCACGCTGGTTGGGCTGGCCAATCAGCGTGCACGTTTTAGAGTAGGCATTGTATAATTTGCGATTTCCCATCCACGCGTCCAGATTTCGCTTGAAGAGGGTCAGCGAGGGGCTGTGTCTAACATGAATTGGGATTCTATTCCAGAGTGAGGGGAGCCTCTGGGAAATGAATCTGTCCCTCCAGCTTGTCCTATTTATTTTTGTGCTGAGGTTTAAGTCCCTGGAGCGTGTAGCTCTAAGGGACTTGGATTTTTTGAGGTGGAGCATGTCCATTAATTCTAGGTTTGACATGGCTTTGTACGTCAGGCATAGATCGCCTCTGAGTAGGCAGTAAACAACTGAGTAGAGCTGGAGTTTCTTTAGTCGAGCTGCATAGGACATCTGTTTGTAGCCCATGATCCTCTTGGTGCGGTACTTTTGGGGTCTCTCCAGTTGCTGCAGGTGTCGGGTAAGATACATCCCAAAAGGGGCATTGTATTCAATTATGGGCCTGATGAGTAATGAGTAGAGGGGCACAATGACCTCTCTTGATCTGGATGCGAATCCTTTCGTGATAAGGTGGGCTATATAGAAGGTCTTTCTATCCACTTTGGCAACGTGATTATCAAAGGAGAGATTACTATCTACGTTGGTCCCCAAATCTCTAATTACTTCTTCCGTACTTAAGGGATTACCACCTATGTGGTAATTTGTGGGCACCTTGTTTTTCCCAAAGGGGATGACTATGCATTTTTTAGCATTTAGCTTGAGGCCGTGGCTCTGGCACCAAGCATCCGTCTCTGTGAGACCCTTTTGGAGGATGCTTGTGTCAGCTGGAGATTCGATTATGGCCCCCAGTTTGCAGTCATCTGCGAACTTTGTCAGCCATAATCCCCCGTGTTAGCCTGAACCTCAGAGAAGTGTATACCGAACAAGAGAGTTCCCAGAACTGAGCCCTGTGGGACGCCACTTGTAACTGGTTTGGATTCGGACATGGCACCTGCGATTCTGACCATGTGGGTTCTATCTCTGAGCCAGTTTGCAACCCATCTTGTGATATAGGGGTTGATATTTAAGCTGGTAAGCTTATTTATGATGCCTGAGTGGGGTATTGTGTCGAAAGCTTTTGCGAGGTCCAGGTAGGCTGTGTGGACTACCTTGCCCTCATCTATGGCTTTGGTAACTGTTTCAAAGAAATCAACTAGGTTTAAGAGGCAAGATCTGCCCTTAACAAAGCCAAATTGGGTAGGGTCCAGTGTCTGGAGGCTCCCAATGTCTTTGTTTATGAGTTCATGATAATACACTCCATAGCTTTACAGACCAGACTAGTCAGGCTTATGGGGTGATAGTTCCCAGGGTCTGTTGTGCCACCACCTTTGTGGAGTGGGACCACTGTAGCTGTACGCCATTCTTTGGGTACATATCCTGTAGTAAGACTAAGTTTGAACAGTGACTTAATGTGAGGGTACAGTTCTTCTTGGAGCTCGTGTAAGACACAGCCTGGGACACCGTCCGGTCCCATAGATGCTGCGTTTTTTTCTTTGGAGAGGGCAGCTTTCACCTGTGCATCTGTGATGTCAGGGAGGTTACATTCAGTTGGGATAGGCATTTGCTCCTTTGGTGGGGGAGGGGGGAGAAGTTTGCACTGAATCTGTCTTCCAGGATGTCGGCTATGTCTGTAGGTTCGGTATATTTTGTACCGTTATGCAACAATTCAGAGCATATCTGAAGAGTTTCCACCCATATTCCTGACATAACTAAAGAAGGCCTTGTGATTATCTTTAATGTCTAGGGCAATTTTTCTTTCGAAACTGGCCTTTGATGATTTTATGAGGGATTGAAGTTTCTTGCTAATACTGATCAGAGATGCCTTCCCTTTTTGGGATTTTGCTCTGTCATGTAGTAGCTTCCTTCTTCTGTTGTATAGCTTATTTATGGCCGGGGTCCACCAGACCGGTCTCCTGTTTTTGGAGGAGTGAGTCTTGGTTTTATTTGGGATAGCACGATCCATGCATTCCTGCAGGTGCTCTTAGAATGCATTTGTAAAGGATTCTGCGGATTGGGCTGTATTATCCTCTGGCCTGGGGGCTTTGAAGGATTCCACCTCAGTCTTGAGAAGTGCAAAGTTGGCTTTTGAGAAATTCTTTACAGTGATTTCCTTGGCTGGGGGTGGGGACCGGATATGGATGTCCAGGGAAATTTGTTTATGGTCTGATCTTACCAATGAGGGGTTTACCTCTGGTGTGGAACATAGAGTCCCCATGTTGGTGATGACCAGGTCCAATATGTTGTTCCCTCTTGTGGGAGTGGTGACCAATTGTTCCATCGCGTTAGAGTTTATAAATTCAAGGAACCGTTGGGCGAGGGTGTTTAGGCTTGAGTAGTTTTCCCAGTCAATGTTTGGGTAGTAGAAGTCACCCAATAACATAGTGTTTGGAGAGACCTTCATATTCTCCAGTGTTCTCAGGAATGCCAAGTGGGGTTCCTGTAATAGGAAGGGTGTTCTGTAGCAGGCTACAAACTGAAAGGCAGTTTTGCCCGCTGTTAGTTGCACATGGATGGTTTCCGATGCTTCGTGCAGTGCCACTAACCTGGAGGTGTAGGTATCTTTGATGAATATAGACACTCCCCCTCCTTTTGTGCTTCGGTCTGAGTTTTGGGGACGAAACGCATGGTATGAGTTATAACCTGCTAGTGCTGGGGTGCTCTCAGGAGCCTTGAACCAGGTTTCTGTTACTTCACAGACATCGATTTTCTCCATACTGAGGAGAGCCTCGTGTGCGTGCATCTTGAGGTTTAGACTTCTGGCATTGAGTAGCATTACCTTTAGTTTTTTTATCTTTGGGTTGTCTATGGAGGTGGGTTTGTCCTTTGAGCCTTGCCTAAAAAAGGCACTATGGGGGTGGCAAGAGCCTTGGTCAGTATACGAAAGCCTAAGGGTGGCAGGTGCAAGCCGTCCCTAGAGAAGCAACGTGGCTTGTCGAGCATCTCATCCCAGGTTGACAGACACTGGATCCCCTTTGAATGACACCAATACTTTAGCCAATTGTTGAAATGATCATTTTGTCTTTATACTGTGGCATCATTCTTGGTGAGGGCAAGATGCTACTCAAGGTCAGGATCATACCAGCCTGGGCTACATGGTCAGAGAGCTCCTCTATGTCTCTTTTCATGTAGTCCAGGGAGGTACGTCTCAGGTCATTCACACCAGCATGGACAATGATGGAGTCATACTTGTACTTGCTTTGGAGTGACCTGAGTGCTTGCATTATGTGGTGGATCCTGGCACCCGACAGGCAGCTTACAGTGACCTTCTCCTTGTTCAGTCTGGTGAGCGGGACGTCAGTGTGCCGGACAATAGAGTCCCCTATAACAAGTGTATTTGGTGTGTTGTTTGGCCTTAAGGGCTGTGACTGTGAGGCACACTGATTTTGTGAGATATGTGATTCGTGGGTATTGTTGAGGGGTGGCTGTTGCTTGGATGTCTGCTTAGGAGGTCTTTGCTGTTTAGGCAGATTTTTATTTAGAGCCTCCGAGTATGTTTTTGTGTGTTTATGTGTTGGGTATGCAGATGCAATAGGTCTATGTGAGACTGGATTTGTGGTGCGGATGGTTACCTTTTCTTCCTGACTGACTGTGCCAGTCTTGGGTTGAGAGAGCTCTGCCTCCAGTTTGGCTGTGTAACTGCATCTCTCACATGTATTAGAGTTTGTTGGAAGGAGGAGGGGGTTGTCTGTGTACAAAGATTCACAAGCTGGACTGGAGAGTAACCTTGAAAATGACCCTTGGACATAACAGATTAGTATAGGGAACTGGTTTTCTACTGATCAGATTAGGGAAGGGAACTGATTTTTCACTTGATCAGGAAGGACCAATCGGAAGCTTAGTACTTATGAGAAGTCAAGGAGGGTGTAGTGCTTTAGTTAGTGTTTCCTTATAAGAGCTGAGCTAGTGCAGGGCTTTAGAAAGATAATAGAGTGATTACTTTGAGAGTTTGAACAGTTCTAAGGGAAACAGTGAAGAGCAGACTTTGTGGAGCCTGGAATAGTTTAAACCTGTTTAGGCGGCGCTGCCCGACGCTGCTCAGTGTGCAAAACCACGCAAAAAGAGAGTTGTAGGGTTTTAAGAGAGAGAGAGATCAAGGAGTTTAGAATTGACCCAAAATGGCCAATAAAACTACTGCTTCTAGGCAGTAACCACTCCTCCTGGGACAGGCAGGCTGTTCAGTGTTAACCACTCCCACTGGTGAACACAGAGACTTCCCTTTAGCCCAAAGCAAGCACTGGCCTTCTAGAAACTTCCAAACAGTTCAGAAGAGCAAATCTGTAACTGAACTTTCTTAACTTTCAGAAAGTGGGGAAAAAAGCAAGATTTTTTTGTTTTTTTTTCCTTTTGTTGTAGTTTAAAGGTAACAGAGATACACAAGCAGCAAAAATAATCATAACAGTGCAATAAAAGACCCCACACTTTAGTGCTAGGCCAAAATCAGGTAAAATACATTTTTTAGAGAAAAAAAACGATTTTAAATTAAGTGCAACACAGGAAATGCAGTAAACAGGCTCTAGATGTGTTCCAAGTACTGTTACTGTTACAGATATAAACTTTAGCAAGCCGGAAAATGCCAAAACGTAGGCGACAAAGCAGTAAAACTTAACAAAAAATCAGAAGAAAATACTTAAAATCACAAAAGTGGCTCCTTTTCTTCTCTCAGCGTTTTCTCCCATTGGTAGGTGCTTCAGCAACAACTAGCAAGTGTGAAAAGACGCCAAAACCACGAGGCAGATGGGTTTTAAGAGAGACAGATCAAGGAGTTTAGAATTGACCCAAAATGGCGAATAAAACTACAGCTTCTAGGCAGTAACCACTCCTCCAGGGACAGGCAGGCTGTTCAGTGTTAACCACTCCCACTGGTGAACACAGAGACTTCCCTTTAGCCCAAGCAAACACTGGCCTTCTAGAAACTTCCAAACAATTCAGAACAGCAAATCTGTAACTGAACTTTCTTAAGTTTCAGAAAGTGGGAAAAAAGCAAGATTGTTTTGTTTTTTTTTTTTGTTGTAGTTTAAAGGTAACAGAGATACACAAGCAGCAAAAATAATCACAACAGTGCAATAAATGACCCCACACTTGAGTGCTAGGCCAAAATCAGGTAAAATCCAGTTTTTAGAGAAAAAAACGATTTTAAATTAAGTGCAACACAGGAAATGCAGTAAACAGGCTCTAGATGTGTTCCAAGTACTGTTACTGTTACAGATATAAACTTTAGCAAGCCGGAAAATGCCAAAAAGTAGGCGGCAAAGCAGTAAAACTTAACAAAAAATCAAAAGAATATACTTAAAATCACAAAAGTGGCTCCTTTTCTTCTCTCAGCGTTTTCTCCCCTTGGTTATAATTCCCACTTTTAATGCACTGATCATGTTCCATATAAAAACTACATGTAATAATATAATTCTTTTGAAAATAGTAACAACCATTTAATGCACAACTACCTGCCACAAAAAAACTTTTAACTACTGGTTTAACACATTGTTGCCACCTATTGAAATCACGGGTGCCATAGAAAAACGAAGGTACTAATAGAATTTTAGAAAAAGTGTTACCAGGCTCAGTGATTGTATCGGATGAATGGGCTGCATACAGGGGCATATCAGAACTGTCTGCGATGAACTACACACACCTTACTGTAAACCACAGTAAGAATTTTGCAGACCCTAGAACTGGTGCACATACTAATGCTGTGGAGGGTATGGGGTCACGTTTTAAAAACAGATGTGAAGTTGTTCAATCTTGCCGTTCATTCATCACTGATGGTTTCGGAGCCGATCCCTCAGCTCCGACATGGCTGTTAGCAAGCTCGAGGTTTACCAAAATCTCTAGACCTAGCCCCTTATCCCATGATGCACTGTCTGGAATACCTCAGCTCTAGTTTGCCGTGGCACAGATCTCATGTGTTTCCAGAGCTCGATTACTTTTTGGAGAAAAATAGGATTTACGCAAGTTAAATTCTTTCTTTCAAATAACTAATTTTTATTTATTGTTATTTACTGTTTACCCCTTTTTCCCGTCTTATCTTTTGTATTAGGAAAGTGTAGTTTTTTTGTTAGTTAAGTGCCCCCTGGGCCTACTTGTCAGGGTGTAGTTGTGAATTAACAACTAAGTCTATAGTTAACAGCAGTTGTCTTTATTTTAGTTGCGCAGTAACAACTTCTTTAAAAGTTTTTTTAGTTTACTCTATAATTTGAAAGATGTCACAGGACAAGGACAAATGGCATAAATCAGGCTTCAAAAAATGTCCAGGTTGTGGACAAAAACTGTCCATCACCGATGGACATACGCAATGCATATATTGTTTGGGCTCACATCATTTTCAGGAGTCATGTAGCATATGTCATGCTTTTCCTCCGAGGGTTTTGCTCGAGAGAAAAAAAAAATTAATAGATAGAGGCCTGCTCAAACATTCCTTTGATGAGGTTTTGTCTAGCCAGGATGGGGCTGGTCAGTCCCCTGTATTTTCAAAATCTTCGTTGGCTTCTAGTTCTAAGTCATCGAAGCATAAGACTGCAAAATTGGGAGAATCTGCTGGAACATCGGCCCCAGTGCCTTCGGAGTCTACTGTTTCCATTGTTCGGAGCCGGCCTATGTCCCCGGAGCCGGTATCTGAGACTCCTGCTTCTCCCCTTCTTCAATCTTTGCCTTCTATAAAATTTTCTAGGTCTTCTGTCAGCCTTTCTGATTCAGACATGGATTGACTGGTGCAGAAGCTGCTGAAGGCTCCAGGACTTCCCAAATTGTTGTCGGCTCCGACCGTTGCGTCGGAACCAAAGACCACTGTTATGGACGTTTCTACTCCTCCTCCAAGCCACACCGGTACTTCGGAGCTGGAGGGGGCAGACTTGATTCTTGTAGAGCCCATGGAGCCAAGGCCTGCTTCTGCGCTATTGGCTCCATCTGCTCGGACTTCATCGGTGCCAACCGTGCAGTCTAGGAGCCCACGCTCTCCAGTCGGCTCCAGAGGAGGCAGTCGCACTGACTTGTCAGTGCCGACTCTCCCTCTCGGGGCCTCAGCTCAGGTGAGCTCGGCTCCTACCTCCGGTTCAGAGCCCGCTGCCTCGGTGCAGAGGGAGCTGGCGGTTCCTTTGGGGACTTCAGTTCCGTCGTGTCGGACTCGTGAGGTTATCAGAACCAAGAGGAGCTTTGTCCCCAATGACAATCTCAACTTCAGGTCTAGCCTCATCTTCCCCTATAGCTCCTGGGTCTGCTTCTGTTTCTGTCATCCCAGCCCAGTGTCGAGACCCTGAGCCTCAGGTAACCCCACAGGGTGTTCCTTCCGAGACCTCTCCAGAAATCCTCACTGAAGAGCTTCCCTGGAAGAGGGTGTGTAAGAGGAGACACTTAGACTCCCCACAGGAGTCTCTGACATCAAACACTGACTTAGATGAGTCAGAAGGGTCCCCACAATCCCCCTCTGAAGATGTCTCCTTTGTGGAGATACTTGAAATCCTTAGGCAGAGAGGTGATTGGCAGTCCAAAAGCCCTACTGAGGATGAGTCAGTGCTACTGAAGGCTTTCGGGTCTCAACCTTCCACCTCTTGGATGTCTCCGCCCTACGATGATCTCATGCAGCTGATCTCTCGTAGGGCGTGGGAGTCACCGGACACGATGGAGCCTGTTCCCCGGAGGCCTAATAAATTCATCTCTGCCCCCGTGGATAAGCAGTTTCTGACTAAAGGAGTGCTTGTTGATGCCATGGTGGTGGCAGCAGCCACCAAGAAGGAATTATCCAAGACTTCTTTATCGGACCATCCCCCTAACAGAGATTCTAGGGTTGTGGACTGATACGGGAAACGCATCTTCAGTTCAGCGACATTTTCATTGCAATAGCTGAACTACCTGACCCACTTTACTAGACTACAGAGAGATCTCCTCAAGGAGTTAGGAGATACTCTCCAGGGTTCTGTAGTTACGGGAGTTGCCAACAAAGTGACCACCCAGCTTACTACCCTTAACTCCATAGTAAACTCATCCATGAGGCTCATTTCGTATGCAGCCGAGGGTTTGAGCAGGGCTGCAGGTTCAGGAATTGCCTTACGTAGACAGTCCTGGATGCGCTTATATTCCTTCATGGAACCCCACAAGTCTTCTTTCATCAATGCCCCATTTGATGGCACTGCTCTCTTCGGGACTAAAGTGAAGGAAACTCTCACCAGGAGTGAGCAAGACGGGAAGACTCTGTCTGCCATCGGAGTCCGTTTTGTCACCCCTACGCGGCCTTATCCCAAAGGCACTAAGGGAGGCAAGATGTGGTTCCGAAAATCTCACACAGCCTTTCCAGACACCCATGGTGATACCCATTTTAGAGGCAGAGGAGGGGGTAATAACAGAAGACGCCGCTCTCGCACCAGGGGGGGCCCGCAGCATCAAGGTGACAAAGATTAGTTCTCTGATCAACCTTACCAGCATCCCTGAAGGGAAGCTCGATTGTTCTACTCTGGAGGCAGTCGGGGGTCACTTATCCTTGTATCCCTACGCCTGGCATTACCATCAACTTCGAAAAGTCTACCTTATCACTATCGCAGCATATAAACTTTATAGGAGCAGAGTTAAGACACCTCAACCATCACTTTAAGGCTACCATTAGAAAGAATCTCTCTGCTGCATCAGCAAATCAGCTCTCTAGTATCAAAGATGAAAGCACCAGCATCAGAAGTGTTAAAAATTTTGGGTCTGATGGCTGCTGCAATCATAGCCATTCCTCTAGCGAGAATGCATATGAGAATACTTCAATGGTTACTTTTCACTCAATGGTCTTACCAGGAGCTTCCCATGAGTCACACAATATTGATCACAAACTCGTGCAAGAAGGACTTTCAGTGGTGGTTGACGTCTCCTCATGTAACCGTAGGTCGCCCATTTGTATTTCCACCTTCAATAGCCACTGTGACCACAGACGCCTCCCTGATTAGGCGGGGGGGCATTATCAGGAGAGACTGTCCAAGACACATGGACAGAACAGGAGTTACATTTGCATATCAACATCCTGGAGATGAGAGCAGTACTTTTGGCATTGTAGTACTTCCAAGACTCTCTTCCTCACAGGACCATTGCAATTCAGACAGACAATATGTCAGTGGTCTGGTATTTGAACAAATAAGGTCGGACCAGATCTTACCCCTTATGCCGAGAAATCCTCAGAGTTTGGCAGTGGGCTGTATCCTCCCAGCGTTTTCTGTTGGCAACGCACATCCCGGGAAGATCCAACATGATAGCAGACAAACTGAGCAGGGCAATTTTATTGCCTCACGAGTGGTCCCTCAAACAAGATATAGCAGACAGGATTTTCCGCAAATGGGGCCAGCCTTGCTGTGATCTTTTTGCCAGTCACCTAAACACCAAATGCAGAAGCTATTTTGCCCTGATTCCCCCCTCCAGGGGAGTCCCCAAGGGATTCACTTGTACACACTGGCCCCTAGGTCTTCTCTATGCATTTCCACCAATCCCTCTGATTTCAAAGGTTCTACAGAAAGCTTTGTTGCTAAGGAGGACTATGATTCTAATAGCCCCTGATTGGCCTCGGTAGATTTGGTTCCCATTCCTACTTCAGCACCTAGTGAAGGAACCATGGATTCTGGACCCGGTTTCAGACCTGCTGACAAATCCGTTTGGGAACCTCCATCCTTCTCTACAGTCTCTGCAGCTCACAGCTTGGCTGCTCCAGTTCCCCTCATTGCCAGGCTTGATAATATTTCTCAGGAGACGAGACACATCTTGTTGTCTTCCCAAAAGCCTTCCACCAGAAGATTATACCTCAGCAAATGAAAAAGATTTTCTTTATGGGCCTCCAAACAGAACATTGACCCTTATAAAGCACCCATGTCCTCCATCTTAGAATTCCTTACCATGATTTTCAACAAAGGTTCAGCAACAGCTACAGTACGAGTTCAAATGGCTGCCATTGCTAACTTTCACCTAGGAATAGATGGATTTAACATTATGGCTCATAAGCTGTCTAAAGCCTTTCTCAAAGGGACCTTCCACATCATACCCCCAGTGAAAGTTCCTTATGCACCATGGAATCTGAACTTACTATTGTCCCGGATTATTCTTCCTCCCTTTGAACCAGCATCATCCTGTGAAATGAAGTTCTTATCATGGAAAACTCTGTTTCTAGTGGCCATTACATCTGCCCGTAGAGTGTCAGAGCTTCAAGCCTTATCTATCAGACCACCTTATTTGATTTTTCTCCCTGATAGAGTATCACTCAGAACAAATCATTCCTTTTTGCCTAAAGTTTGTTCCGAAACTAATATTAATCCAGTCATTGAGTTACCAGTCTTCTTTCCCAACCGTTCTAACAAAATGGAAAATATTCTACACAATCTTGATGTTCACAGACAGCTCAGATTTTATCTGCACAGAACTAAAGATATTAGGAAATCAGACCAACTCTTTTTATCCTTTTCAGAAACCAGAAAAGGTAGGCCAGTGGCTAAAACAACTCTATCTAAATGGTTATCGGATTGTATTGCCTTTGTTCATTCAGCTGCCAATATGCCTTTGCCTCAAAAGATCAAAGCTCATTCTACCAGAGCAGTATCTACATCTGCTGCTTTTCAAGCCAAAGTGCCTTTAGATAATATTTGTGTGGCAGCCACTTGGTCTAAACCTCATACCTTCATCACTCATTACAAAGTGGATAAGGCCTCCAGGGACAGGGCCTCTTTCGGGTCCATGGTCCTGAGAAATGTACTTCCGTGAACCACCCGAGATTTGGGGTGCTAGGGACGCTACCCATCAGTGAAGAATGAACGTTGAGATTGAACAACTTCACATAAAGAAGTTATGTACTCACCATAATGTTCCATGTGAGTTGTTCTAGCTCGCCTTCATTCTCACGTCCCTCCCTCCATCTCCCACCTGGCTGACAGTTGACCTGGATTCTAGCTTCATCTTGGTTATACATTCCTTTTTATTTTTTGTTGGAATAATTATTATCTGACAAAAGTAGTACACGCAGCAAACAAGATCTGAGGTATTCCAGGCAGTGCATCATGGGATAAGGGGCTAGGTCTCAAGCTTTTGGTAAACCTTGAGTTTGCTAACAGCCATGGAACCCATCAGTGATGAATGAAGGCAAGACAGAACAACTCACATGGAACATTATGGTGAGTACATAACTTCTTTTTTAAGCAGATGAACGGGACACTGAGGCATATGGTGGACAGCCACTTAGATCAGTTTGCATTGAATCATGTATGTCTTTCATTGTTTTGCGTTCTTTAACATACCAATAAACTTGAAATGTAGTTTGAGAAGAGTGATTCTCCAGCTGTATTATTTGCTTTGGTGGTGTCTAGTAGGAATTTATTGTTAGAGCGGAGGGGTCTGGAAGTGATGTATGGTTGTAATAATTTTTGGAGGGCAGGGGTTTTGTCTGGTTGGTGCAGTATTTTCTGGGTAAAGGTTAACTGATTAAAGTGTAGTAGTTGAGGAAGTTCTAGCCATTCTAGCTGTTTAAGAGCAGTACAGTGATGTGTTCTCTATGGGGGATAAGTGGCAAACTTGGCAATTTTATTATAACAAGCTTCGAGTTTGGTTCAGATTTGTGTAGGTTGGTTAGGATTGGGGAGGCATATAGGAGGGAAGAAAGGAGTTGCATGCGAGCAATAGTAGCTTTTGTGTGTCTAGTTAGGAATTGTTTGTTTCTGTAAAGTAAACTTAGTTTCTTGTGAACCTTCTTAATGGTTTGTGCTATATGTATATCAAACTTCAAGTTGTTGTCGATTTCTATGCCCAGCAGTTTGGTATGAGTGGTTGGGGTGATGGTGGTTTTATTTTTGGATAGGATGGTGAAAGTTTGGGAAAAATAGGTCAATTTTGTTGGGGAGAAGAGAAGGAGCTTTGTTTTGTTGGGGTTTAGTATGAGTTGGGAGTTGCTGAGCCATGATTCTATGGACAGAAAGGAGTCTTGGGTTATGGTGTGGAGGTCATGTAGGAAGGAAGCTGTGCAGATTAGGGTAGAGTCATCAGCATAATGTATGACAGTGGCATGTAGTGTGGTGGTGTGGAGCTGGTTGGTGAAGAGGGTAAAAAGTAGAGGCACAAGGATAGATAGAGCCTTGTGGAACCCCCAAGGTAATGGGGAGGAGAAGGGAAATATGTTTTTCCCATTGGATGGTCTATTGTCATTCTGATAGGTAACTTCTGAAACATGTGATAGTGGAGTTACTGAGATTTAGTGTGGAGAGGATGCTGATGAGTTTGTCATGATTAATGATGTCAAAGGCCTTAGACAAGTTTAAAAATGTGGCAGATACAAATAATCTCCTGTTTCTATAGTGGTTCACTGTATTTGTGAAGGACATGAGGGCTGTGGTAGTGCTGTGAGAGAGGTGGAAACCATGTTGAGTGTTTGATAACAGTTTTTGTGTGTTAAGGTAGGTCATTAATTGGGTGTGTATAGTCCTCTCTAGAATTTTAGATAAGGGGGACAGGATAGCAATTGGCCTATAATAAATAAGTTCATTTGTGTTACCTCCTTTATGTAAGGGTATTATGGGTGAGATTTTCCAAATATCTGAGACTATGTTTTCAGGTAATGATCTGTTTATGAATATGGCTACTGCTATAGCATCTGCTGTAATTTGCACAAATTCTGCTTGCTAGGAGGTTATCTGTGGCTAATGTTGTTGGTTTTAGTTTTCTTGGTAGTTTTCTTGCAGTATCAACAGACACTGGGTGGAATGTAAAGAGGTTGTAGCTGTTTTGGGAGTTGGTGCTTTGCTGGGCTGAGGATGGGGTTGGGGTGCTGGAAATAGTGTGAGAATTAGCAAGGGTTTGAATAGTTTCAGTAAAGTATTTATTGAACTGGGTTGCTATGCTGTCGTGGTTGATGGAGTAGGTGTAGCTGATTTGCCTGTTAGAAGTATATTAATTGTGGCCCAGATTATTTGAGGGTTATTACGGTATTTTTTTTGGATATTGTGGTAGTAGTTGATTTTGTCTGATCTTACTAGTTTCTTGGATTTATTTCACGGTTCTAAGAATGTTTGTCTTGTTGATTGGGTTTTGTGTTTGTGAAACTGTTCCCATGCCTTATCTCTCGCCTTGAGTAAGGATCTGCATTCCTTACTAAGTCAGGGTGCATAGTTAGCTTTTACTCTGACTGTTCAGGAGGATGTGTGGCAGTTTAGTATATCAAGGAAAGTGGTGTTGAAGGAGTTGACTGCGTCTTCAAGGGGTAGCTGTCTGAGTGATTCCCAGTTGCAGCTATTTACTGTGGAGATGAACCTGTTTGGGTTGAAGGATTTTTTTTATTTCTAATTAGCCAGTAGGTTGATTTGGCTGGTATGCTGAGTATGGGATTTTAGTAGAAAGGTTGATAGATGGTCACTCAGACCATCAGGGAGGCAGCCTGATTGGGTTGACAGGGTTGGGTCATACCTCTCAACTCTACAGATTTTCGCAGAATGTCCAGATTTTAGCCTCATATTTTTGGTCCATTTTTCATAAAATTGTGGATTTCTTGCAAATTAGTGATAAATCATTTAATCCTGATGTTCCAAAATAATGATAGACATTTGAGTTTCAGACTTCATATCCTTCGGAAAATTCATGCTAATATAAAACCTGTTATTCTATCAACGTTCTAAGTTGTAGAAGCAATATTTAAAATTTGTCCCTATTTTTGGGCCTTTGTCCCACTTATACTTATGGCTTTGTCCAGATTTCTTGCTCTAAGAGGTTGATAAGTATGACTAAGTTCCAGTCCAGGACAGAGTGTCGGCTGAAGGATTTGTCAATCCTTGTAGGAGATGTGATAAGTTGGGTGAAACTATGTAGGTTGATAGGTGATGCTGGGTTTTTGAGAGGAACAGTTGAGCCAGTCAACATTGAAGTCACCCATTTGGATAGTTTCCTGTGGGAGGGAATTACAGACCCAGTATAGTATATTCTCCAGTGTGGGAATATTGTTCCCAGGTGGGATATAACTGCCTATGATGTTAATTTGTTTTTTTGGGTTAAGTGTCAATTTGGTACAGATAAGTTCTGCATTGTCAAAGTTGGGGATGCTTAATTTTAAACAGTCAACCAATAGGTGATCATTGAATAGGATACCTACTCCTCCACCCCTTTTGGATATAGTGTCTTTTCGTAGAATGTTGAATCTGGGAGCTACAATTTCATCATTGTTATTGCTGGGTTTGAGCCAAGTTTCTGTAAGTATTACTATATCTGGGTAATAATGGGAGAGTAGGGCATGCAGGTCATGGACTTTGTTTGTAATACTTCTTGCATTTATATTAAGGAGGAAAAGGCAAGTGTTACATTTCTGGTGTAATAGGCCTAGGTCAATGGTGCTGGAATTGTTTACTTTATTTTGAAGGGAGATGGGGCCAGGATTTGGGTGTATGTCACAGGAGAGGTTTAAATGTTTAATAAGATGTAAGATTAACTTGGTAACTTTGTGTAGTAGTTTATTGTGTTTTTGATAGGTGTGGGATGATGTAGATAGAGGTAGGATTTTATTAGTGTGGTAGTCTATGTGGCTGGTATTGAATAGGTTTGGAGATATGGGAATGTAAAATGGACTAATTTGGTGGACCAATGAGGATGTTTGGGAGGAAGGGGAATGGTTACCTAGTAATGGTGTGTAGTATGATGCAAGGGAGTAAACAAGTACTAGCAGTGAGCCACAGATGATATACATGGCTGTCTGGGTTAGGTGTTTGTTATTAAGCAGGGATATTTTATTAGGTTATGATGCTATGGAAAAGGAAGGGAGGTGTGTGAATGCAGATAAAGGCAGGTGGGAGTTGCCTGAGTGGGTGTGGTGAGCAGGCCTAATTAGTGTAAGTGTGGGTTCTGATTGGCTGATGGAAAGTGGGATGGCCTTCATAAGTATAAATCTAGTCAAAAGGGGGGTGGGAATGGGGGTAGAGCAGGGGAGCAGAGTGAGCCAGAAAAGCAAACGGAGCAGGATGAGCTACTTCCCCGAGCTGACTGCAAGCATAATAACAATCAGTAGATTGCAGCTAGTCAGGGCAATATCTTAGACACCTCAACCACTGGAGTAAGCAGAGTTCCTATAGAGTCTGATAGAGTGCAGAGAAGCTGGATAAGGTGGGAGAACTTGGTCAGATCAAGGGTAGAGATACATATGTGGCTCGATTTGTTGAGTTGGATGTGAGCTGTGATGGACGGGGTATGGGTCCCGTAGTGTGCTAGCCTCTTACCTTGCAGTACAATACTGCAAAACCTTTAAACAATGTACAGAAATATAGGAGAATAACCTATACTGTGGTTGTTCTGTAGATAGACAAGTATTTTATTTGTCCTAGCTGGGCTAATATAGGTTCCAGTATCACAGCACTTTTAGTTAGTGCAGGGCAAAGCAGTCCAGGCAAAAATACGTTTCTGGGTGGCTGTGGGATTACAGATGAATTTCTGTGGGTTGAACTGAAAAGACAAAAGGAGAAAATATTTATGTAAGCAAGGTAAGGAATTTAGAGGAAATAGATAAGAGTGTGAAGCTGGAGTCAGGGAAATGTGAGGTGAATATAAGAGAGGAAAAGAAGGAAACAACAATATAGTCACAAAAGGCGATACCAGGAGAGGAGGAGGAGGCCAAAGTAAAGTGAGCTTGAAAAGCAGCGGTAAAATCAGTGTAGGGCAGTAGCAGTAAGGAGCATTCTGAAATAGCAATTGGAGCCAGAAATACAGTAAATATGGAGTTTCCAAAACCACAACAATAATGAGTCTATATAAGTATAACAACAGTAGAGACTATCAGTGAGCATATTACAGTTCAGTGACTAGCAGAAACAGTATGCAGGGTATAGTTTCCTTCAGTTTATCGCAATACTAGCCACTTTTAGGACTGCGATTCCTTTTAAATATATGGCAGAAAAAACATCTAACTACTGTACAGATGAGCAAAAACCATATTGATTATTTAGCTGTTCTACACCTTAAGACAGCAAACATTTCAGTCTGAGATATCTATTACAATATGGAGTAGATGCACATCTAAGTAATGTAAAATGAACAATAATTTGAAAACAAGAGAGCTATCCTACACTTAAGGTAAAGAACATTATAGTGGCACGAGCGTCTGTCTATGCTTGTAGTTCACAAAGAACAAAATGCGCTCGTACGTACCAAGTACAAACAGCTAGAAACTGCTGTACTTATTAGCTTGATTTCCCTATCAAACAGACATTGCATTACATATTCAGTTAAAAGCAGAATGTAAAAGATAGCACAATCTGTTTTGATTAAAGTTACTTACGAGGTGAGCACACTACTTGAGGATGACACAGATAGCTGCTACTCTATTACTAATCTTTAAAAATGGTGCCACTGGGATAAGGGCTAATAAACACTGGGACATCAGAAAGGGGGTGGGGCAAGAGAAAGGTAGAAATAGGCTTGGGAAAAGATGGAAAAGGGGGCAGGTCAGATGATTAGCTAGAGACGGAGAGTATTAGTTATGTACTGGGGTTGTGAAGCTGGAATGGCTGAGACCTACAGCCATTACCCAGAGCTAACTGCAAGCACATAACAATTAGTAGATTGCAGCTAGTCCAGGTCAGTATGTTAGATTCCTCATACAGTGGAGTAAGCGGAGTTGCTGTAGAGTCTGACAGAGTGCAGAGAAGCTGGATAAGATGGGTGAACTGGGTCAGACCAGGGGTAGAGATACATAAGTGGCTCTATTTGTTGAGCGGTGTGTGAGCTGTGGTGGGGGGGAATGGGTCCCATAGTGTGCTAGCCCCTTGCCTTACAGTACAATAGTGCAAATCCTTTAAACAGTGTACAATAATATAGGAGAATAACCTACACTGTGGTTGTTCTGTACCTAGACAAGTATTTTATTTGTCCTAGCTGGGCTAATATAGTTTCTGGCATCACAGTGCTTTTAGTTAGTACAGGGCAAAGCAGTCCAGGCAAAAATATGTTTCTGGGTGGCTGTGAGTTTACAGATGAATTTTTGTGGGCTGAACTGAAAAGACAAAAGGACAAAATATTTATGTAAGCAAGGTAAGGACGTTAGAGGAAAGAGAGAGATAAGAGTGTGAAGATGGAGTAAGAGAAAAGTGGGATAGGCAGATAAAAGAGAGGAAAAGGAGGAAATAACAAAATAGACACAAAAGTTGATACCAGGAGAGGAGGAGGACAAAGTAAAGTGAGCTTGAAAAGCAGCAATGAAATCAGCGTAGGGCAGTAGCAGTAAGGAGCAGTCTGAAATAGCAATTGAAGCCAGAAACACAGTAAATATGGAGTATCTAAAATTACAACAATAATGAGACTATATAAGTATAACAACAGTAGAGACTATCAGTGAACATATTACAGTTCAGTGACTGGCAGAAGCAGTATGCAGAGTATAGTTTCCTTCAGTTTATCACAATGCTAGCCACTTTTAGGACTGAGGTTCCTTTAAAATATGGCAGAAACACACCTAACTACTGTACAGATGAGCAAAAACCATGTAGATTATTTAGCTGTGTTACACCTTACAATAGAAAACATTTCAGTCTGAGATAGGGGTGGGAGAATGGCATAATGGTTAAGGTGTTTACCTTACAGACACAACAGGTGTGCGGTTTCACATTCTCACATGGGGCAATTGGCTGGCTTTGAACACAAATGGCAAGCCTAGCCCAGTAATATGAACCTATGAACCTATATATATTACAATATGGAGAAGAAGCACAGCTAAGTAATGTAAAATGAACAGTAATCTGAAAATAATAAAACTATCCTACACTTAACGTAAAGAACTTTACAGTGGCACAAGCATCTGGCTATGCTTGTAGTTTACAAAGAAAAAAATGTGCTTGTGCACGCCAGGTACAAACAGCGAGAAACTGCAGTACTTATTAGCTTGATTACCCTCTCAAACAGACATTGTATTAAATATTCAGTTAAAAGCAGAGTGTAAAAGATAGCACAATCTATTTTGATTAAAGTTACTTATGAGGCGAGCACACTACTTGAGGACACCATGGATAGCTGCTATCTATAGCTGATATTTAAAAATGGCAACGCTGGGATAAGGGCTAATAAAAAGTTCGTTAGGATGTCAGAAAAGGGGTGGGGCAAGAAAAAGGTAGAAATGAGCTAGGCAATAGATGGACAAGGGGGCAGGTCAAAGGATTAGCTAGAAATGGGGAGCATTAGTTATGTACTGGGGTTATGAAGCTGGAATGGCTGAGACCTACAGTCACTACCGGGAGCTGACTGCAAGCACAATAACAATCAGTAGATTGCAGCTAGTCCAGGTCAGTATGTGAGACACCTCGTACACTGGAGTAAGCAGAGTTCCTATAGAGTCTGATAGAGTGCATGAAGCTGGATAAGGTGGGAGAACTTGGTCAGACCACAGGTAGAGACATGTAAGTGGCTCTATTTGTTGAGTTAGATGTGAGCTGTGATGGGTGGGGGGAAATGGGTCCCGTACTGTGCTAGCCTCTTGCCTTACAGTACAATAGTGCAAAGCCTTTAAACAGTGTACAAAAATATAGGAGAATAACCCACACTGCGGTTGTTCTGTAGCTAGATAAGTATTTTATTTGTCCTAGCTGGGCTAATATAGTTTTCGGCATCACAGTGCTTTTAGTTAGTGCAGGGCAAAGCAGTCCAGGCAAAAATATGTTTCTGGGTGGCTGTGAGTTTACAGATGAATTTCTGTGTGTTGAACTGAAAAGACAAAAGGACAAAATATTTATGTAGGCAAGGTAAGGAAGTTAGAGGAAATAGAGAGATAAGAGTGTGAAGCTGGAGTAAGAGAAACGTGGGACAGGCAGATATTAGAGAGGAAACTAAGGGAACAACAAAATAGACACAAAAGGTGATACCAGGAGAGGAGGAGGACAAAGTAAAGTGAGCTTGAAAAGCAGTGGTAAAGTCAGTGTAGGGCAGTAGCAGTAAGGAGCAGTCTGAAATAGCAACTGGAGCCAGAAACACAGTAAATACGGAGTGTCCAAAACCACAACAATAATGAGACTATATAAGTGTAACAACAGTAGAAACTATCAGTGAGCATATTATAGTTCAGCGACTGGTAGAACCGATATTCAGAATATAGTTTCCTTCAGTTTATCACAATGCTAGCCATGTTTAGGACCGAGGTTCCTTTAAAATATACGGCAGACACACATCTAACTATTGTACAGATGAGCAAAAACCATGTACATTATTTAGTTATGCTACACCTTAAGACAGCAAACATTTCAGTCTGAGACATCTTTTACAATATGGAGCAGACATACATCTAAGTAATGTAAAATGAACAGTAATCTGAAAAAAATAGAGCTATCCTACACTTAAGGTAAAGAACATTACGATGGCACGAGCGTCTGACTATCCTTGTAGTTCACAAAGAAAAAAATGCGCTCATGCACGCCAGGTGCAAACAGCTAGAAACTGTTGTACTTATTAGCTTGATTACGCTATCAAACAAACATTGCATTAAATATTCAGTTAAAGGCGGAGTATAGAAGACAGCACAATCCATTTTTATTAAAGCTACTTACGAGGTGAGCAAACTACTTGAGAAAGCCACGGATAGCTGCTACTCTGTTGCTTATCTTTAAAAATGGTGCAGCTGGGATAAGGGCTTATAAAAACTTTGTTGGGACATCAGAAAGGGGGTGGGGCAAGAGAAAGGTAGAAATGGGCTAGGGAATAAATGGACAAGAGACCAGATCAAAGGATTTGCTAGAAACGGGGAGTATTAGTTATGTACTGGGGTTGTGAAGCTGGAATGGCTGAGACCTACAACCACTACCCAGAGCTGACTGCAAGCACAATAACAATCAGTAGATTGCAGCTAGTCCAGGTCAGTATGTTAGACACCTAGTACAGTGGAGTAAGCAGAGTTCCTATAGAGTCTGATAGAGTGCAACAAGTTCGATAAGGTGGGAGAACTTGGTCAGACCAGGGGTAGAGACACGTAAGTGGCTCTATTTGTTGAGTTGAATGTGAGCTGTGATGGGGGGGATGGTCCCGTAGTGTGCTAGCCTCTTGCCTTACAGTACAATTGTGCAAAACATTTAAACAGTGTACAAAAATATAGGAGAATAACCTGCACCGCAGTTGTTCTGTAGCTAGACAAGTATTTTATTTGTCCTAGCTGGGATAATGTAGGTTCCGGCTTCACAGCGTTTTTAGTTAGTGCAGGGCGAAAATTTACTTGTGAATCGATCATGACATTTTCTTTAGTTTTCTCGGTATGCAAAAATATTTCTGTAGGCAACATCAGGCAAATATTCTAAACTTTCTAGACTTAATAGCTTGCCTTGGGGCTAGATAAATGCTTTACCATTCATTTGGTGTATATTCTTTCTCACAAATGGCTTCCCAATTTTCTTTAATTACTGAGGCATATTTTGTTGCATTCTCAATAATTGGCTTATACTCCCTACTAATAACAGCTTTTCTCTCCCAGTTTCCAGATCGGTCTTCCATAATGTAGCTGACTATTAATGGTGTGCATTTATACTGTGTTTCAATACTCAAGTCTTGCCTTCTATTCTGTGTAAACCCAGATATGTTTACATACACAGAATGTTTCTGTATGTGCATGCTGGGACACTGACTCACAGCCTTACTCCCAGTGTAATTTGTTAACATTTTGCAATGAACATAACAAATGGTTATAAGACGAACCTATATATGAAAAAGGCTGGGTACATTTGAGATGCAGCAGAAATAAGTCCCAAATCTCAGAAAAAGACACTGTGCAACACCAGATGAGTAACAAGTGAGATTGATAAAAGGGTGCTAAATGTTATTGTGCATGTAAAAAATATGTTGAAAATATTTATATCATAAAACAATTCATGCATTGTGATTTGGGGGGATAAAGTAATGACGTGAAAGGACAACTCCACCCAAACAGCATTTATTTTCTCATCAGAGAGTGCTTTGTCTTCCCTTTATTCCAAACCAATAAGTTATTGTCTTTGTCAAACCCCTTTTTCCCCAATTTTGTATGAGGTTAAAGTGTCATATCAACATTAGTTAATGAGACCAAATCACCCAGAGTCAATGTATATACCACCGTGACACATGGCAAAGAAAATATAGTTTCTGTAGTACTTTTATCAATTTCTGTTTACAGCTGTGCATTTACACACTAGTCTTCCTTTTCATAGGTATATACTAGGCTAACAACCACTGGGACCATGCATCCTAAATCTCTGACAGGTTTTGCTACCCTTAGTAGTGTAAGCAGGGGCTTGGGAGATGAGGCATTTACAGCAGGGGCCTGGGAGAAGAAACATTTACAAGCTGCTTTTGTCCATTAGAGACACCGGTGCCAAACTAGGGGTGAATTTCTGGTTCCCCATCTAGTTGTCCAAGTTATATTTGAATTGGGTTAGGGAGGAACAGTATCCTTTTTACAAACAATATGACTCTCTTTTTATTTTCAAATAATTTTTTATTTTCCAAATAATATAATGTTTAACAATACAATCATCAATAAACAAGTATTATAAACCTTTATATACACTATGTACAACTGACCTGAACAAAGGAGGAGAAAAAAAATTAATAAAATATATGAAATTAATAAAAAATGTATAATATTCAATTAATAAAGTATAAAGTTATACATTCATTATTTAGGGTTAATTTTTAATGTCTCAATAAGAGTTAACATTTTTTCGCAAGGATTGTTTGTCCATGTTTTAGATGAAATTCTCAATTCCTTCACCTTGATTTCTAATGTCGCTGTTTCTTCCATCAATCTCAAGAATTCTTCCAGAGTAGGTTCTTGTGAAGACTTCCACTTTCTAGTTATACATTTCCTTGCCACAGCTAGTATGGACCAAAGTAGATATAGATCTTTTTTATTCATTTCAATAGTATCATTAACATTTAAGACAACTAAAGATTTGGTTAAAATAAAGGTATCTGTGAATATAGCTTGGAAAAAAATAGTAATTTCCTCCCAGAATGTTTTTATATGACTCTCTTGAGCTACTCCAGGTCAAACTAACTATAGGTAAAACACCCTACCACATCATTACAAGCTACAGGTCCCCCACCATCAACCAAGAGAAGCACACCACTAACCTGGACTTACTAAAGTTACTCACTATACAGCCAAACACTTTGATCGTAGGAGATTTCAACTATTCTTCCATTGATTCTGTGACATTCCCAAACACAAACAAGCTCGCTCTTAGGTTCCTAGACTTTATCAATATAAATGCCATGGAACAGCTAGTCTGCGCCACCACAAGGGGCTGAAATGCCCTAGACTTAGTACTCACCAACATGGGGGGGGGTCACTGAATTACCCCCTGTGTGTTGCCCTCCCTGATAAGGTCAGACCATAAATCTGTCTCATTAGAAATAACGATTAGACCTGACACTTCCACAGGTGCAAAAAAAAATGAAAAATTTCTCCAAAGCAAACTACAGCCTACTAGGCAATGGTATAAAAAGTTTCAACCTCCCTGTTAACACAGCAAACAATGACTCCTATGCAGAGGAGTACACAAATGCCCTGTATAAGCACCTAAATACCTGTATAGACTCGGCTGTAGCTGACCAGATCAAAACCAGATCCTCACAAAATAACAGGCCACCCTGGTGGACCTAAAGTATAAATAGGTTATATAACAAAAGGAAGAAACTGATGTCTAAGAGCAAGAGGGAACTTACTTAGCAGAAGGAGAATACCTTCCACAGCTTGAACAAGCAAATCAGATATCTTACAAAGTCCTCTAAATCTAGTTATGAAGCTAAATCCCTAGCTAAGGATAATCATAAGGCATTCTTCGGCTATGTCTGAAATCTAAAAAGGAATGTGCCAAACTTAATAGTGGACAGTACCTCATACTGATCCTGAGGAAATTGCCAACCTTCTAGCTGACATATTTTGCTCAAACTTCATCCCCTGTCCCCACCAGTCATACCCCAAAACATGCCTGACACCAGTCCTCTGTGTAGTATCTCCAAAGAGCTGGTCATATCCATGCTCTCCAAGGCCAAAACATGGCCTCTATGGGACCAGATAACATCCCATGATGCTTACTAGACAATCTAAAACAAGACCTAGTGGTATCACCTGGAACTCTCTTTAACCTCAGCCTGAACACTGGCTTTGTTCCATCAGAGTGGAGAACAGTGACAGTAATTCCTTTGCACAAAGGGGGTCCATCAACAGAACCTGGGAACTATAGACCCATAAGCCTAACCAGCCTTATCTGCAAGCCCATGGAGAGAATCATCATAGACCTTATTAACAAGGACATATGTGACCGCCAAACTCTTGACCCAACCCAGTTCGGCTTCATTAAGGGTAGATCATGCTTACTGAACCTGGTGGACTTCTTCGAGAATAACATCAAAGCCCTGGATGGAGGCAAAACAGTACGTAGCACCTATCTTGACTTAGCCAAGGCTTTTGACACAATCCCCCACTCAGGTACCATTGAGGAACTCTCCCAGCTGGGGATTAACTCATACATCACTAGATGGGTAGCCAACTGGCAAAGTTGGGGATTCCACCACTACCAGTAGACCAGTTACCAGTGGCATACCACAAGGATCTGTGTTGGGCCCTCTGCTGTTTGGAATCTATTTCTCAGAAGTCTAGGCAAAAGTAGATGGCCTGTGGTTTACCAGGTTCGCTGATAATTGCAAACTGGGTGCAATCATTGAGTCCCCAAATGATGTTAACATATTACAAAAGGGGATAACTCAGACAAATTATTGGTGCCAAAGCCATGGACTAAAATTAAATGCAAAAAAGTGCATTATTATCCCCTTTGGCAAAGAGGAAGTCCCTGCAAATTACAATATTGACAGCACCCTCCCCCACAACCTCAAACTCAGTGGTGCAAGATTTGAGAACACAGGTTGATAATCTAAACTTTGATAACCATGTGTCCACAGTAGTAAGGAATGCCTTCTACAGTGTGCATCTCATAAGTAAAAGCATCACATCCAAGACTAAGAATGTTATAACTCCTCTGTACTTGACCCTCATTAGACAACTAATAGAGTACAATGCTCCCTTTTGCATGTACCTCAGCAGAGACCTGCAGCAGCTGGAGAGACCACAGAGGTTTCTCAACAAGAAAATTCAGGACCTCCAAAACACAACCTACATGGAAAGACTGAAAGGCCTGTCAGTGTACTCTGTATCCTACAGGCTGCTGGGAGGTGACTTGTGCCTGGCCTACAGAGCAGTCTGTGACCCTGCCGTAATGTAAATGCTGCCTTTTGCAAATCAAATGGGACAAGAGTCACTCACTCCAAGGATCTCAACCTAGCCTGTGAGATCAACAGAACATGCTAGAGAGACAGATATATCTCCCAGAGTTTGCCACTCCTCTGGAATAAATTTCCAAATCATGTGAAGCAGACTTCCTCAATCATCCTATTCAAGTGCAACTTAAACAATTGGATGGGAGACCATAAATTCACTCTGGAGGTGGCACCTATGTTCCTCATGGACAGGGGCAGTCAATGCTGATCATAAACTCACTCTGCACACAACAACAATATAACCAAGGTCATTTAGGGAACATGGGTATAACATGGCTAGGCTTGTTAAAGACCCTAGGGCCATTAGCCTAGTAACCTCCTATGAACCTATGAACTGTACTTCACATGGATGGGGAACCTGTTCCACAGAAGGGGTAGTCTCCAGGATACATAACTGTCTCTCCAGTAGGTCCTATTACTATCATAGGCAAATGTTATGCCTTTAGAATAGGTAATTCTGGGGATGTTTATTTTGCAGATTTGTAAGAGGTCCATCACTGTAGGTTCTGAACATACCTTGTATCCCAGGCATAGCGCTCCCCTCAACAGCCTATAGGAGACAGAATACAGGAATAGAGCTTTGAAGCAGTTTGCATAGGATGTGTTATTCACTCCCTGTATTCTTGTACTGAGGACCATCTGTAGAAGTTTGAGCTGGTGGTGGTGTCTGTTTAGGTACATGCCAAAGGGAGCATAGTACTCAATAATAGGTCTGATGAGTGCTGAATACAGTGGAACAATGAACGCTTGAACCTGAATGCCATACCTTTTTTATAAGTTGCGCAATACAGAATAATATCCTCACTACCTTAGATATGCAATGGTCAAAGGCTAGATTATGATCTACATGTGTCCCCAAGTCCCTGACTGTTGAGTCAACTCTTAGGAGTGTGTTGTCAATATGGGGGAGTTTCCATATTTATCAAGGATATCCACACCTCCAGGTTAGTGGCATTGCATGAAGTATCGGAGACCATCCATGTGCAACTAACAGTGGGCAAGACTGCTTTTCAGTTTATAGCATCCTACAGACCACCCTCTCAAAGTCAGGAATCCCACTCGGTTTTCCTGAAAACATTGGAGAACATGAAGATCTCTCCGAACACCATTATATTGGGTGACTTCAACTACCCAAACATTGACTGGGAGCACTACTCAAGCCCCAGCACCTTAGCCCAAAGATTCCTGGAAATTATAAACTCAAATGCTATGGAACAACTAGTCACCACTCCCACAAGAGGGGACAACATACTAGACCTGATCATTACCAACATGGGGACTCTATGCTCCACACCAGAAGTATATCCCTCATTGGTAAGATCAGACCATAAATTAATTTCACTGGATGTCCACATCCCGACCCCACCCCCAGCCCAGAAAACCACAGTGAAAAACTTCTCAAAAGCGAACTTCTCACTTCTCAAAACTGAAGTGGAATCCTTCAAGGCCCCAGGGTCAGTGGAAACTACGGCCCAAACTGCAGAATCCTATATAAATGCATTCTACGGACATCTCCAGGAATGCATGGATCATGCTATCCCAAACAAAACCAAGACCTAATCATCCAAAGGCAGGCGTCCAGTCTGGTGGACCCCTGCCATAAATAAACTGTACAACAGAAGGAGGAAGCTACTACATGATAGAGCAAAATCCCTAATAGGGAAGGCATCTCTGATCAGTACTAGCAAAAATTACGATCCCTCATAAAATCCTCCAGGGCCAGCTTTGAGAGAAAAATTGCACAGGACACCAAAGACAATCATAAGGATTTTTTTCAGTTATGTTAGAAACCTGGGATGCAACTCCCAGACTTGTTCTGAGTTGATTCTAAACGACAAAAAATACACTGAACCCACAGACATCGCCAAATCCTGGCAGACAGGTTCAGTGCAAACTTCTCCACCCCCTCCCCCCCAAAAGAGCAAGTATCTATCCCGGCAGAGGGCTGCCTCCCAAATATCTCAGATGCTCAGGTGAAGGCTGCCCTCTCCAAAGCAAAAAACACTGCTTCCATGGGACCAGATGGCGTCCCAGGTTGCGTCCTACATGAACTCCAAGAGGAACTAATCCCTCAAATGAAACAGCTATACAATCTCAGCCTCACTACAGGATATGTGCCCACAGAATGGCGTACAGCAACAGTGGTCCCACTCCACAAAGGTGGAGCCTCTACAGACCCTGGAAACTATCGCCCCATAAGCCTGACTAGCTTAGTCTGCAAGGCTATGGAGAGGATCATCATGGAGCTCATAAACAAAGACATTGGGGACCTACAGACACTAGATCCTACCCAGTTCGGCTTTGTCAAGGGCAGATCCTGCCTTTTGAACCTGGTTGACTTCTTTGAAACAGTCACCAAAGCCATAGATGAAGGGAAGGTAGTCCACACAGCCTATCTGGACCTTGCAAAGGCATTTGACACAATACCCCACTCGGGCATCATAGATAAGCTATCCAGCTTAAATATAAACCCCTATGTCACAAGATGGGTCGCAAACTGGCTCAAAGACAGAACCCACAGAGTGAGAGTTGCTGGAGCCATGTCAGACTCAAAACTGGTCTCAAGTGGCGTCCCACAGTGTTCTGTCCTGGGACCACTCTTGTTCGGTATATACATTTCTGAGGTACAGGCAAACGTGGGAGGACTATGGCTCACCAAGTTCGCAGACGACTGCAAACTGGGCGCCATAATCAACTCTCCAGCTGACACAAACATCCTTCAAAAAGGTCTCACAGAGACAGATAACTGGTGCCAGCGCCATGGTTTAAAGCTAAATGCCAAAAAATGTATAGTCATACCCTTTGGCAAAAACAATGTGCCCACAAATTACCATATAGGCGGAAACCCATTAAGTACAGAGAAAGTTATTAGGGACCTGGGGACCCAAGTTGATAGCAATCTCTCCTTTGAAAACCACATTGCCAAAGTGGTTAGAAAGACCTTCTACATAGCCCACCTCATCACGAAGGGTTTCACATCTAGATCAAGAGAGGTAATCGTGCCCCTTTATTCATCCCTCATCAGGCCCATCATAGAATACAATGCCCCTTTTGGGATGTACCTTACCGACACCTGCAGCAATTAGAAAGACCCCAAAAGTATCTCACCAAGAGGATCAAGGGTCTCAAACAGATGCCATATGCTGCTCGATTAAAAAAACTCCAGCTCTACTCAGTTGCATACCGCCTACTTCGAGGCGATCTATGCCTGACATACAAAGCTATGCCAAATCCAGAATTAATGGACATGCTCCACCTCAGTAAATCTAAATCCCTTAGAGCCACACGCTCGAGGGACTTGAACCTCAGCACAGAAATAAATAGAACTTGCTGGAGGGACAGGTTTATAACCCAGAGGCTCCCTTTGCTCTGGAATAGAATTCCAGTTCATGTGAGGCAGAGCACCTCACTGAATCTCTTCAAGAGGAATCTCGATAAGTGGATGGGGGATCGTAGGTTTGTCCCAGGGATTACTCCCGTGTCACTATTAGACAGAGGCACAGTAAACTAAACCTTAAAAAGGGCACAGTATACTCAAATCAAGGGGTGGCGTAAGCCATACAGAATCGGGCTAGGCTTATAATTGCCCCAGGGCAGATAGCCTAGTATGAACCTATGAACCTATGGCACTTACCAGGGGTGGTTGACTTCCCAAAGGATACTGTTATGCATTTCTTGGCATTTATTTTTGGTTAATCCCTCTAACACCAGTTATTTGTATATGTCAGCCCTTTCTGGAGAGCATTAGTGTCAGTGGGGGATTCTATTACTGCTCCTAATTTGCAATCATCTGCATATTTGGTCATCTTGAGGCCCTTGACATTGGCCTTGACTTCAGAGAAGTTGATGCCAAAAAGGATTGGTCCTGGGACCAATTCCTGGGGGACTCTGCTGGTGACTGGCTTCTTTGTAGAGGTGGACTACCCAATTTTAACTTCTTGGGTCTTGTCTGTGAGCCAGAAGGATATCCATTGGTGAGAGTAAGAGTTTATACCTAACCTCTTGAGTTTGTCAACAATGTCCAGGTGGGGTATTAAGTCAAACCCCTTGACCAGGTCAAGGTAGGCAGTCTGAACCATTTGTCCCTTGTCCACTGCTTTGCTGACCTTCTCAAAGAAGTCCACCAGGTTGAGTAGGCATGAGTTGCCCTTGATGAAACCAAACTGTGTTGGGTCCAGTGTCTGGAAATGTCCTATGTTATTACTGATCATTTCCATGATAATTCTTTCCATGGTTTTGCATACACGACAAGGGAGACTTATGGGTCTGTAGTTTCCAGGGTCTATAGATAGCCATTTTTGTGCAGAGGGATGACACTAGTTGTTGTTCTCAATTCATGAAGCATGTAGCCTGTTTTGAGAGTATGTTTAAGAGTGATTCCAAGGGGGCCAGGCAGGTCAAGTTTCATGCTATTTAGATGTCAGCCTGGGATATTGTCTGGGCCCATCAGCACAGTGCTTTTAGCCTTAGAGAGAGAGAGAGCGATAGAGCATTGATGACCTGTTCCCCAGTGATATTTGGGGGAGTTATATAGGTTCATGGGTTCATAGACAAATACTAGGCTATCAGTCTGCAGATTATTACAGACCTAGCCATCAATCAGAGGTCATAATCAGACCCTGTATCATCTATCTCTGATGTAAAGACATTAACCATTATTCCATCCTCTACCCCCCCAAAATACTAGACAATCAGTCTGCATATTTTTCTACACCTAGCCAATAACCAAACAGTAACCACAAATGAGAATCTAACCCTGTACCTTTTGCCTGTGAGGTAAACACATTTTACCATTGTGTCAGTCCCCAACTCCCATGGCTTTGCATATGAGACTAGGGACACTTCTGAGTCTTTACTTTCCAAGCTCTGTAGATTGCCTGTCTTTATGCAGATGGTATTTCCTGAGGGGAGGCTGGGGGAGGAGGGATAAAGCTAGAGTTGTATTTGTCTGTTAGTAGGTTTTCTATATATTCTGTCTCAGCATAGGTGGATCCATTAACAATATGCTCTTCATACAATTATGCATTGTTTTTGAGGTGATGGGCATAGCTAAAGAATGCCTTGTTGTTGTCCTTGGTCTAGGAGGTCAGATGACCTCAAATTTAGTTTGGCAGACTGTTTGTCCTCTGAGTTGTTTGTTTAGTTTGATGAAAGTGCTGGGTGGCTTTTTTGAGTTAGTTCTGTACTTATTCCTTGTGGGCACAGCTGTCTTTATGCAGCTATTAACGTGCTTGTATAGGGATTTTGTGAACAGTTCCTTATAGACAACAGAGTCTTCAGGCTTTAAGGTGGCTTGAAATTCTACCACATTATCGCTTAATAGTAGGAAGTTAGCTTTAGAGTAGTTCCTAAATGTTCTAGGGTTAACTGATGTTCCAGGTTTTATTTTTACTTCAAAGGAGATGGTTTTGTGGTCTGACTTTACCAGAATGAACATTAAAGTAGGGGGTGTGCAACTCTCCCATATTATTCAGGACCAGATCCAATATGTTTGTACCCCTGTATATTGACAGTCAAGTCCAGGGAGTTTGTGTTTACAAAAGTCCTGGAATATCTGTGCCTGCACATTCGGTGTCAGATATTATTCCCAGTTAATAGTGATATAAATAAAGTTGCCCATGAATATGGTATTAGGTTGGAATGTGAGTGTCTCCATTAAGCTTAAATATGTGTTATGGGTTTCCTAAGTCATAGAGGGGGACATTTAGCTGGCAAGGAAGTAGTATGGAATTTTGCCTGTGATGATTTGAACATTGAGAAGCTTAAGTGCATCATCCTATTTGACCTGCCTTGAGGTGTATTTATTTTTGATGTAAATCAAGTCTCCTCCCCTTTAGTCCCCACCTGTGTAGTAGATGGTCTAAATGTGTGTAGGAAAATATAGCCTTGCACTGCCAGGGTGCTCTCTGTAGCTTTAAATCATGTCACAGTTACAGATGTCAACATTCTCTAGGATGAAGAGAGCTTGTAGGGAATGGAGTTTCTTGTTTAGACTCCTGGCATTGAGGAATAGCAACTTTAGATTTTTGTGGTTTTGATTTGATAGTTGAACAACTGTCAAGTTGACATTGCCTAAAAAAGCACAATGGGGAAGGACAATAATTTAGCTAATATTCAAAAGTCTAGAGGTGCAGACCATCCCTGGCAAGCATCGTGGTCTGTTGACTATCTCCTTCCAGGATGACAGACATTGCACTCCCTTAGAATGACACCAGAAACTAAGCCAATTATTAAAGTCAGTCATCTTCTGTTCATATTGTGGTATCATCCTTGGAGAAGGGAGAATGCTGCTCAGTGCTAAGCTCATACCATCCTGGAACACATTCCAAGAACTCCATCATGATTCACTTCATATAGTCTAAGGAGGTATGTCTCAGGTCATTTACACCCACATGGACTATGATGGAGTCACACTGGTACTTGTGGTCTAATGTCCTGAGTGCATGCATAGTGTGGTGGATCCTGGCCCCCAGTAAGCAACTGATTGTGACTTTCTCCTTACTCAGCCTGATGAGAGTGATATCAGTGTGTCTCACCGAGGAATCTCCAATGAACAGAATGTTGAGTTGTGTGGTGGCTTGTCTTATGGGCTTAGAAATAGAAGCTCCTTGAGATGTGGCTGTATGTGTTGATGTAGGTGTTGTTTTGGAAAAGTGCACTATACAAAGCACTGATAAAAATTTCAGGGAAACTATTGTAGTATTCCTTAAAGATTTATGGGGTCCAGGGAAGTAAATAGTGTGGGAAAAAATAGCCAGGGAATTGTTATGACTAGGCTTGTATAGGCCCTAGGGCTGATAGCCTAGTACCAACCTATGAACCTATGAACTTATGGAAGAAGTATTTATGGAGGTACTCTGAAGTTAGGTTAGACAGTAGCTAATCATGAAGTACTTATTGAAAAGAAAGAATTAGCTTTTCAAAAATGATGAATTGTGGGAATTCACTTAATTGACTTCCAACTGCCTACTACTAGTGCTGGTCTCACCACAACTTCACACTGCTTGGATTCAATGTCTTTTTGATTCTTTTCTCACCAGAGGCAAAACAGTAGACTCAATTTCAAGATGGCTGTATATTGAGCAACAGGTTAATTTCAGCTCTCTCAGTGTGAAAACAGAAACTCAGAAAAAGAGAGCCAGGGAATTTGTCTTTTTGGGTAAATTTCAATTGCTGGCTAGTAAGTGCACTGCCTAGATGCCAGCAAAGAAGAAATTTAGAGAGCATGAAAGAAAATCAACCACAAACGATAAAGTGAAAACACTGTCTGAGAAGAATCCTACAGCTGTTCAGCAAAACAACAGTTCAAGCTCCAGCTTTGGTGCAAGACACGACTTCCAGTAATCTATTTATTTAACTTTTGTTGACTGGGAAAGTCCAACTAGGACAGAGCTTATTTTCAGCGGAGGCCCAGATGTCTTTAGAATGTGGGAGGAAACCAGAGTACACAGAGGAAACCCATGCAAATGCAGGGAGAACATGCAAAATCTGCACAGAAGGCATCCCAGCTGAGAATTGAACCGGAGAACCTCTTGCTGTGAGGTGACAATGTTAACCACTGCACCACTGCGTCACCCTAATTTAGAGGAACAAATAAGTCAAATGTGCTTAGAGGTGATTAAAATAAATGAAACACTGAAGGATTATATCAACTCAAATAGCAAAAGGTTAGGAAAAAGTGGAAGAAGCTTTAAGCAGATGTTTAGATAAGCTGATAAACCTGCAAAAAATCATAGGTCAAAATGAAGAAAAGGCTGACAGTATAACAATGCTCAAGAAGAGATATTTAAAAAATGATAGAATTTGACGACAGAGCACATCGTGAAAACCTGATATTTTTCTGCTGTACCAGAGAAACTGGAAGAAATAGACTGTATTAATTTTATGAAAGCACAAATAAGCAACTGGACTTGTATTCCACAAAAGAAGTTGGTAATTGAAATGGCACATCATGTGTATGTTCCAAACCTGGGCATGAGAAATAGTGCAAGACCTCTAATAGTAAATATGCAATCCTACCAACAGAAAGAGTTGATTCTGACAAAACTATGGCAGAAGGACAAAGTATAAAAGTTGGAAACAGTAGAGTGTTTGTGGAAAATGATTACTCACTGTACACCAGGCAGAACAGGAGTACGTTTATTTTAGCAATCAGGGAATGTCAAGAACCAGGTGTGAGATTCAAGCTGCTGTATCCAGCTATATTCGGAATATTTTTTCCTGGAGGGTCAAAGTAATTTTTTGCTGTAGAACATACTAAGGAGGAAAACAAACGTTTGTTCAATAAAAAGTGAGCTATCAAACAGAAGGGAATTTTTAAACAAGAATCATCTTTATTAAATTGTCACTTATGACATAAGCAATCATACATTTATATAAATGAAAACAAACTGTATTGCTGACATAATCCAGCTGCAAGTATTTTACATCACAAACTATATTGATATAATCCTAGTTGCAAACCTTATACATCAGTTATAATCTACCCAATTATTGTCAAACATTACATAGTTCATTCAAGTCCTCCCTTCTTTTAAACCTCATTCCTCCCCTGTGTGTATTGTTCCCACAATTCCCATTTTTCCTATGTAATTTCTCCTACCCTTTTTTTAAAGATCCCAATTCCAATTGTTTTATCTCTGTTACTATAGTCACTACGTCTAGTACAGTTGGTTTATACTTTGATTTCCATTTTCTAGTAACTGCTTCTTTGGCAGCCACCATAATTAGAGTCAGCAAGCCCTTGCTATGTCTAGGCAATTTCAATTCTGTATCATAGCTCAGAAAATCGTTTCCCTAGTTACACCAATTTGCTTACCCAGTATCCTCAACAAAGTATTTTGTAGGGAATCTTTAAAGTCTGCCAATTCACTACACTCCCAGAAAATATGTTCCCAATTACCTGCCTCTCTTCTCCATCACACTTCCAACAGTTGCTGTCTACCCGAGGAAAATTTCTCTGGAGTCTTCTTGGGGTATAAAAATCTCCATGTAAACATTTCCAAGCAAAAATCCTAAAATCTTCTAGATTTTATTGCATAAGTGAGAGACATAAAAATATTCCTCCATTGTCTCTTTGTGAATTGCTTATCCAATCTCTCTTCCCAATACTAACCTCCTCTGATTGATTGTTATAGTTATCATGCAATATTTTATATGCTGCATTAATTATTCCTTTTTTAACAGCAGCTTATGTTCTAGATTCTACTAAAAACTCTACCAGTGCTGCTCTTTCATTTAGGACCCCCATATTTCTTTCTCTTTACCTATACTCTGATAGCAATCATTGATAGGGAAGGCAATCTCTAACCTGAAGTCCAAATAAATTCTTGGCGTCTTCCCATTCTATTACATTTACCTCTCTAGTCATTTGCTCCCAATACCTTGGTTCCTTTGCCAGTTTTATTCAATGTATTCCATCCCCCTTGTCTATTGTCTGTATCCATAATTGCAGTCATCCCTATCGTCAGAATCTCCTTTCTCCATTCCAGTGGTGGCTTAGTTCTTAGAAAACTTTCTGCTACTTTATGGATGTGATATTCTGTATGATTATTGTTATTCTCCATAAAGATCTCCATCCAAAATCCCAGTCTCTCCTTGCTTCTTGAGTTTTCCCCGTTTCATCATCATCCCTTTCCACTTAGAATTATAGGTTGCTGCTTGTGCTATGTATAGAATCATTAACTGTGTGGCTCTGAAATACCTCTTCAAATTGGGAAATCCCAATCTGTCTTGTTCTATTGGAAGAATCAGCTTATTCCACTTGACTCTTGTCATCTTCCCTCCCAGAAAAAATCCTTCAGCTCTTTATTACTTGCTTTCTACAACTTCTTCTCTGGTTGATAAAAATATGTCTGACCTGTCTGTGTAAGACTAAATGGGCTAAAGGCATTTTAACTCCTTGTATCTTACTATCCATATCCATATAACAGAGCTTCCAATTTCTCAGTTTTTTGTAGTATCTCTTGTTTAGTCTTTTCCCACATATCTTTAGCTTTCACATCAGAATGATCTTTAGGATTTTAACCTATACACTTAAATACTTCATTTTATCTTGTCCCCATAAATATAGATATTGCTGAACCAATTCTTGTGTGGTACATAATTGACCACTATTGCCTTTGTTTTAGTTTTATTAATTTTGTACCCTGAAATGATTTAAAATTGTCTCAAAATGTTCCGCAACACTACAATATCCTTTCATTTGCAAATAGAGACAGCTTTTCTTGACTACCACACCAATTATATATTTGAATTTCTGAGTCCCTTATTTTCTTTGCCAGTAGTTCTGAATATAATGCAAAAACAAAGGGGAAAGAGGACACCACTCTCTGATTCCTCTGCTCAAGCAGATATTATCAGAGAGGACCCCATCCACTTTAATTTTCACCTCCGATCCCTCAAATATACTCTTAATATAATATTATATTTTATCAGGGAATGCAAATGCTTCCATTGCCCTGCAAATAAAGTCCAACTTTACTCTGTCAAATGCTTTCTCTGCATCAAGATCCAAAAACAACAGTGGTGTTTTCTTAAATTCTGCTTCCCTCTGGATCATCAATGTTCTAATGTTGTCAAATGTTTGCCTCCCCTCCACAAAACCACACTGATCTATATCTATCAATTTTGGCATCACCTTTGCCATTCTATTTAGCCATTATAGACGTAATCACTTTATAATCATGGCTTAGTATTGAAATGGGCCAGTATGAAGCTGGATCTGATGAATCCTTACCCTCTTTAGGTATTACAGCTACCACCGCTTTCTTCCAGGATGTTGGTACTTCTCCTCATCTTAAAATACTGTTAAACAAAACTATCTAGATTGTTATTATTTTATTTCCCTCCTAGCTTCCAAACCTCCACAGGAATACCATCTATTCCTGGGGACTTTCTTGTTGATTGGTCTGATGCCCCACCACTGGCCCAGTAATCAAGGAGCACTAATCCTCACCACTGGCAACAGTGGGGGATGCACACACTGGAAGGATGACAAGTATACACACAGTAAAGTCCAATTTCCCTTAAGAGCACACAGAGACCACAGTCAACTAGGGCTGGTTTCTCAAGATCCCTAATAAGACTCCCCACTGGCACAGCTATAGAGTTGAGATCTCAGCTGAGTGGCCAAGCCAAGACCTTCAGCACTCTCTCTCTGTCCAACCAGTGCTTCATGTCACTGTCCAAGTAGCTGACACACACACACACACACACACACACACACACACACACACACACACACACACACACACACACACACCTGGGAAAGGCTGTTACAGGTTTACTAGCTATGCCCCCTTCTGCCTAGGCTATAAGGTAGTTTTCACTGCCACCAGCCACTACTTATCAGCTACTTTAAGACCCTTAGCAAAGGGTGTCCAGTCTTACTGTGTAATGTTACTGTTAATCCAAATGGTAGTTTGATCAAGAGCAAGGCTATTAGGAGTGGCCTGCACAGTTTCACTAAATAGATATACAAGTACTCTAAAAGCTTAAATATCTCTAGGCAGACCAGCCACAACTGAAAGGTTTAAATATATGTAATAATAAATATATATAAACTGTTACAGTAGTGCATAATCATTTATGTTCAGTGCTTTAAAATATCTCTTCTGTTCCAGCAGTTTGATATACACATAACATACAGTTCTAATATAGTGGTAAAACAAGCAATTGCATTCTGCTGATATTCACAAATGACATATAACTATTTACAAAATTCCAGATAGCTGGGCAGGCAGTATCTCCTTCTGTCACCCTTCTATATAAATCATATTAATATACACAAATGACATATAATTATTTACAAAATTCCAGATAGCTGGGTTGGCAGTATTTCCTTTTGTGACAATTGTTTACATATCACCATTTTTAGCTCATCTCCTTCTATCCTGTTAGTAACTGAACCTCATCTAACTCTAACCTTGGAATATTTAACTCTTCATAAACATTTTTATTTGTACCTTTTCTTGATTTCCACATTTCTCTGCTTTATACTGACATTCACAGAATTTTTGAAATATTTGTAATACCTCTACAGGAAATCTCACTGCCTTCGTTGTTACAGGCTCCCTAAGATTGCCATCAGCCCTTTCTGCTTTCTGTTGCCTGAGTCATTGTGCTAAAAGTTTTTGTGCTTTAGAGTTATTATCAAAAAACAGTTGCTTAACAGCACTCTTTCTAAAGTCATGTATATTATCAAGGTAATCCTTTATTTTTCTGTTTAACATTCTGCAGTTGCTCCTGTTTTTCTTCTGTGAGATTCCCCCTATTTTGCAGAGTCTACTTTGACTCACCAACTTTACAGTTCACTGACTCGTAGCTACCCGACTCCACTTTAGCGAAAGAACATTCCACCAAAAACACAGACTACCAACAGTCTTTTAATGGAAAATGAGCCACTTGACCACCAGGGGAAAAAAATAAACCCACCAAAGTGGGGGGCTTTTTTCCCACACTCCCATCTTAAATATACCAACTCTGAGATCACACTACACTGGGGAAAAGGGCAAAGTTCTCCATGGTGGCCAAGTGGTGGTTCGTTTCCCAGGGAAAGAATGTTATTAGTCTATATTTTTGGTGGAATGCTTTTTCACTGAAGTGGAGTTGGGAAACTATGATTCAGAGAACTGTAAAGTTGGTGAGTCAAAGTAGACCCATTCTGCAATACTTTAACATTTGTCAATCCCTCTAAATAATTTTTGTTACTTCTTAGCCATATCTCCTTTTCTTTTAATTCCACCCTGTTTTTAAACTCCACTTTAATTTTATCCCTCTCTCTAGCTATATTTTCAGAAGAAATTTCTATCTTCTTTAATAACTCCTGAATAATTTACATTACACATTCCTTAAACTCCTCTCTTTTCAACAGATAGGTGGGAAAGTGCCAGTGTCTCATTTTTATTTCATTACCATGTGTTTTTATTGTAGTTATTATTGGTGCATGATCTGAAATAGTTATTGGGTGCGTATCAAGACCTTCAATCAAATGCACATGTTCCTGTTGAAATGTAAATGCTGCCTAGCATAGCACTGTTTTTGTATCTTAGGAAATAATATGTAAATTCACTCTGAACTTCTAGTACTGAGTTCAGATTTTCCATGCCAAACATTTTCATAAATTTCTCCAAAAGTCTACTCTCCTTTATTATACTTTCCCTTCTCGGCCCCCAGACACATCTTCACTGCTGCAAATCAAATTCCAGTTCTCAACTATAAGCAATATTCCATGCCAAAAGCTGATTAACTCTCCCACAATTTTCATAAGCTCCATTACAGCAGTTCTAGGTGGAATATAAATACATGTCAGCATAATCCTCCTCCCTTGCCAGTGGCCCCTTACAACTACAAATCTACCATTATTATTTTTGTCCCTCTTCTGTCACTATTGGAGCTCTTTAGCAATTAATATAAGTGCTCCTCTTTTCCTTTGTCCCAGATATTCCACTGAATAACCATCCTGAAATCTTTTATTTATCAAATTAACAATTCTTTCCAGATGTTTATTTTGTAGCATAGCTGTTTGCACTCTATATTTTTAATATAGTTTACCACTCTTTCTTTTTTGAATATAACTGTGATACCATTCACATTCAAAGATAATATGAAAGTGTTGCCATTGTCATAAGAAGTTATTATGCTAACCTGTTATTATTAATATTTTTTAAAGAAGTAGTTTAGCTTTTGTGTTACAGGCATACACTAATATTTGGCAGGGTGATCTTTTGTACAGTTGTTTCTTTTGAACTTATGTCACATTTTACAAATCTTTTTTTTTTTTTTGCTTGAGGGTTTTTATTAAAAAAAACAGAACACCCCCATAACCTATTAACTTAAAACAAACACACAAAACTATGTACATATTCAAATAATGAAGTTTAACCCTCCAAATAGGAACAGTTGTCCCAGAATGACAGCTGTACTCACAGGCTTGACTTGACCTATAATGAAGGTTGTCCATGCTGAGATGCATGGTACAGCCTGTGCTTCTACTTCAATTTTTGTCTTATCTTTATTCCTCTGCCAGATGTAGAAAACAGTTTGAATGCTTTCAGAAAATATAATCAGCTTTCAATAGGGAATATTACTTAGAGTTGGGGACTAGAATTTGATTTGCAACAGTAAGTTATGTACCTTGGTGGCCTAGAAAGGAAAATATAACAGAATAGGGTAGATTTTTGAAGACATTTATGAAAATATTTAGTATGGAAGATACAAATTTAGTAGTAGGACCTCAGATAGAATTTGCATATTATTCTATGAGGTACAAAAACTGGGCTAGGCTAGACAGAAATTATATTTTACAGGAACCTGCATTTAACTGAAAGTTTTGATACATGTCCAATAACTGTTTAGATCATGCGTCAATGTTAACTAAAATAAAATGCAGGGTAATGAAATAAAAATGAAACAATGTCAATTCCCCATTATTTGTTTAACTGAGAGGAATTTCAGGAATGGGTACTAGAAATTATTCAGGACTTAGGGGAAGATAGAAATTTCTTCAGAAAATATAGCTAGCTTGTGGGATAAAAATGAAAGTGGAGTTTAACAATAGAGTAAAAAGAAAAGAAAAAGAGATATAGTTAAGAAGTAATCACAGAATGGAAAAGATTAAAGTATAGCAGAATAGGGCGAATCTCACATAACAAGAAGAGACTCAAGTGCAGAGTGCTAAAGAGAAAAATAAGGGATTGCCTCAATAACATGAGTGAGTTTAGAAAGATTGCTGTTAAACTGTTTTTTTTTAATAAGAACTCCAGGGCACAAAAGCTTTTAAGCACAATGGCTCAGGCAACAGAAACTAAAAAGGGTTGTTGCTAAGCTTGTATTTCCTATAACAAGGAAAATAACCAGAGATCCTGTAGAAGTATTAAAACATATTTCAGAAATGTTATGAAACTCTGTATAAAGCAGAGAAATGTAGGAATCAAGCAAAAAGTACAAATGGAAGTGTTTATGGAAGAATTAAAATATGCCAAGGTTAGAGATAGTCGAAGCTCATTTATTAACAATTCGGATAGAAGGAGATGAAATAAAAATGGTGATGTATAACCAGTCTACAGGAAAGTCTCCAAGAATATATGGTATTTCTGTAGAGGTTTGAAAGTTAGGAGGGATTAAAATGATAAAGATCTGGAATGTTTTGTTTAACAGTATTTTTGAAAGCAGGAGAAGCACCAACATCCTGGAATAAAACTGTAGTGCCTGTAATACCTAACGTCCCATCTGATCCATCTTGACTCATACCTCTCAACTGTACAGATTTTTACAGAATGTCCAGATTTTTGTCTCTTGTTTTTAGTATATTTCTCATAAAATTGCAATTTTCTGGTAAATCACAGGCAAATCATTGAAGTTTGAAGTTAGAAAATAATGAAAATCAGTTGCGTTTCTGACTTAATATCCTTCAGAAAAATCATGTTAATGAAAACATGCTAGTCTGTCAACTATCCAAGTTTGCAAGAGCAATATTTAAAAAGTGTCCCTATTTCTGGGCCTTTGTCCCGCCATTATTTGTGGCTTTGTCCAGACTTCTTGCTCTAAGAGGTTGAGAGGTACGCACATACATCCATTTCATCCATGATTATAAAGTGTTTATGTCTATGGCTAAAAGAATGGCAAAAGTGATGCTAGAATTGATAGATATGGATAAATGTAGTTTTGCTGAGAGGAGATAACTATTTGACAACATTAATAGAACAATGATAATCAAGAGGAAAGCAGAACGTAAGAAGATAACACTGTTGTTGGTGTGTCTTGATGCCGAGAAAGGATTTGACAGAGTAATCTGGGGTTTTTGAGTAGGGCAATGGAAACATTTGCATTTCCTGACAACATAATAAGGCTAATTAGGAGGATATATGAGGGATTTGAGGTGAAAATTAAAGTGGGGTGTTCCACTCTGATAAGTTCTGTTTGAACAGAGAAACTAGGCAGTGATGTCTTTTTTCCCCTTTGTTATTTGTGTTATATTTAGAACTATTGACAAAGAAAACAAGGGACTCAGCAATTCAAGAATATAATTGGTATGGTAATCAAGAAAAGTTGGCTTTATTTGCAGATGACAATATTTTGTATTTGTCAAAACCAGAAAAGTACATTTCAATGTTGTGGAACATTCTGAGACATTTTCAAGTTTTTTTAGGATGCAAAATTAATAAGGATAAAACAAAGGCAATAGCTGTAAACTATATTCCCACACATGGACTTGTTCAGCAAGATTGGATTCTTGTAAATAACCATCCCCACACTTATGAATCTGGAACCCTCCCTGATGATATTAGTGACCACTCACTTACCTACATTATCAGGCATAAGACCAATGTCTCCATTCCAGCCACTTTCAAGTTTATTAGGTCCAAGAAAAACTTTAACCCTGATCTCTTTCAAAGTGAACTAAGAGCATGCAGTTGGTCTCCCTTAAAACACCTCCCATTGGAGGAAGCTGTTAAATACTTTAATTCCAAATTCCTCACCATTCTAGATAACCATGCACCAAACTGCTCTATTAGAATCAAAACTAAATCTGCCCCATGGCTGTCAAAAGAAACCAAACAAAAAATCCACCTCAGAAATAAATACTGGGCCAAATGGCATATGACAAAAAACCCTGCTGACCATCAAAACTTTAGACAACTGAGAAATGACACTAAGAAAGCTATACTGTCTGATAAAAGAAACTACTACTTACAGTTCCAGCAAACTAAGCATAGTAACCCACAAAAATTCTGGGCAAGTATTAACCAACTACTACACCCAGGTCATTCCATTACACCTAACCCACAAGGCACAGACCAGGAGAACTCAAAGCACACTGCCAATGCCTTTAATACCTTTTTCACTGAGGCCATTCAAACACTTGCCAGTCACCTGTCACCTAATAATTTCATTTTATCTATCTCTAACACAACTCCACCCCCTCCATTTTCTTCCAACCTGTCCCTACAACATATATTCTTTCCCTTATCCAAAAACTTAAACCTTGCTCTCCTTCAGCAGATCAATTACCAGCTGAATATCTACAGAAATCAGCCAAATCCATTGCCTATTCCATTTCCATTCTGATTAACAGAACCATTAGTGAAGGACACATCCAAAGCATCTGGAAAGTCTCCCATATTATCCCCTTTCATAAAGGTGGAAACTCTACTGAATTCTCCAAATACCGGTCCATAGCCCTACTTTCACCTTTGGCAAACTAATGGAAAAATGCATCCATAAGCAACTGCTAGACCACCTAATCCAAAATAACTTACTTTCCAGGTGTCAACATGGTTTCAGACCTTCCCACAGCACTACTACTGCCCTCCTTTCCTTTACTGACTGTATTAACAAAAACCGAAATGCCAATATGCTTTCCTCAGCACTATTTATCGATCTGTCCAAGGCATTTGATATGGTTAATCACCAAATACTTATAAATATCCTCAAATCCCTCTCACTAGATACACTCACTATTAAATGGTTGCAATCCTATTTAGATAACAGACAACAGGCGGTACTTTGGCACAACACTCTATCTACCCACTTGCCCATTAACATTGGCGTCCCTCAAGGGTCCATATTGGTCCTCTTCTTTTCTCCATATTTATCAATGACCTTCATCTAGCAATCCCCCAAGCTACATGCATTCAATATGCCGACAATTCTACACTTATATGCACAGCCACATCCACTTCTAAACTTCACTCCCTTACCCAAGAAGTATTTAATACAGTAGAACAATGGTTTACACAACATTGCCTTCTGTTGAACCCCAAAAAAACTAAACTCCTCCTTTTCAATCTTACTCATAAGACCGTTCCAATAGATTTCTCAATTACATCCACTAATGGTACTCCCATATCACCTGACCCAAGTACCAAACTACTTGGTATTACCATAGACAACAATCTTAACTTTGACACCCATATCAACAATACTATAAAAACGGTTAACAAAAAACTAGGCTCTCTCTACAGACTCAAACCCTTCCTTTCACCAACAGTCAGAATAACTATTGCTTATACCCATCTAATCTCTACACTCCTGTATGCCTCACCCATATTTTCTAATTTATCTAAAAATAACCTCACCAAACTGGAAATCTCCTACAATAACATTGCCAGGTTTGCTACTGGCAACCCATTCAGAACCCAGCACTGCAATAATCTTAAGCAGCTTGGATGGCTAGAAATTCAGAATCTGCTTAAATTCCACCAACTAACCATTGCCCATAAGACTCTTTACCAACCTTCCAGTACTCCTATACTAACTACCCTCACCATTTCCTATAAGAATCTGAAATCCTTGCACTCATCACACAAACTTCTTGTAAACACCTTTAAATCTAATAACTGGGCTGGGGACTCTCTTTTCGGTAATAATGTTGGAAAATCCTGGAACCTTCTCCACAGTGAACTTCCCTCCGTTTCCTCCACGTCTCTTTTCAAAAACAAACAGAACAAACCAAAGGCACGCACGTGGGACAAAGTGCTCGGTACAAACCAAAACAGTAGGTAAAACAAATAGTGGACCAGCACAGTAGTGAAGCAGGACAATAGTTTAATTAAATTCAAAAAGTTGAAGCCATATAAATGGCTCACAACAACCAACAGACCGGTTTCGGCTATACAAAGCCTTCTTCAATGCTCATAAATTGTAAGATAAAATGATGTAGCATCCAACATCCTGGTCTTAAATAGGAAAAATTTAAAGAGACATTACAAAATTAAGTATATAATGACAAATCCCTTAAAGTTAAATACTTATGGAAAATCTGGTATTGACTACATTTAAATATTAAAACTGAAAACAAAACAAAATGAAACTTATACATATGAATGTAAATGAATAAAAATGAATCAAAATGCAATATTATGAGGAAAAATTAATTGGCATATTCAACATAATGATACATGAGGATAAAGAGTATATCTTATTAATATTATTATTAGGATAACTCACCTCTATACATAGTAGTTCAGGAATAGTAATGCCAATCAAAATGAGTGTGGATTAATGATGGTTAAGTAAGTACACACAAACTAAATAATGATTATTCTATTTCATTAAGCCCAGGTTTAAACAATGTTTCTAATCTGGTTATCCTCATGTTTTCCATATTATTGAGCTTCGTGTGCCAACCTACTTTAAAATTCCTATGCATTTGAATCTTATCAATAATCACAAATTTAAAAACAGCAGTGGGGTGATCCATAGTATGTTTGTATAGGGCATTAGACAACCTTTTATTTCTTATCGCACTAAAGTGTTCACTAATTCTAAGTTTAACTGGCCTGGATGTCTGACCCACATAAAAAGCAGAACAGATACATGTGGCCAAATAGATGACCCAATCTGAGCTGCAATTGCCAAAGATGGTGATATTAAAAACTTTTGATGTGTTTTTGCTAGAAAATTCTTTGGTTTTTAACATGTGTTGACAGGCACTCAATGACCACAAGGAAAACAGCCAACCAATGGGTCACCAAATAATGTGGTTTGGACAGTCATCTCAGGTGTGTACCTCTTATAATGAGTAAGATGAGAGTGTATAGTGCGTCCCCTGCGATATGAGAAAGCACCTAGCTCTGGTAAAATCTCATTAAAGAATTCATGAGATTTTAATATGTCCCAGTGTCTATTGATGATTTCCTTGAATCTCGATGTATTGTTTCCATAAGTAGTTACAAGCCTGATTGGTTGGACAGAATTAGAATTTTCATCTTGTTTCAAATGTTTATATTGTAATAGACCGGAACGTGTAACATGGTTCGTCTGATCGATAGTGTTGGAAATATGATGCTTTGTATATCCACGGTTGATAAGCCTATTAGCCAAATCTTGTCTGCAAACTTGATGTTGTTCTTGTGAAGAGCATATGCGTTTCATGCGCAAAAACTGAGATTTAGGAATATTGCTGATGATGTGGCGTGGATGAGAACTAGTTGCATGAAGCAATGTATTATATTGAGGAAATTTTCTATGAACAGAGGTGGCCAATGTATCGTCTGAAAGTCTTGAGACCACAACATCCAGAAAAACAATTTCTTGGTGCTCAATGTTGACAGTAAATTGTATGTCAAAGGGATTGTTATTCAAATAACCTACAAAATCAGCCACTTGGTCTTTGTTAGCACGCCACACCATCCAGCAATCATCTAGATATCTTCTCCAGATATCTAAATGATTCATATAAAGATTTTGATGGGACATCATATATATAGGATTGTTCGAAATATCCCATAAATAAATCTGCGTATATGGGGGCAAACGATGCCCCCATTGCAGTACCCTTGATTTGCCAATATGGTTTTCCATCAAAATAGAAAATGTTTTGCGCAGAACATATTCCGTAAGTTTCACCAAGAAATTATTGAAGCCAGTGGAATATAATTCCGATTTCTCCAACCAATATGAAATAGCCAAAATACCAGCATCATGGGGGATACTAGTATATAAAGATGAAACATCCAATGTGCATAACAACCAGTGTGCTTCTAACTGAGAATCCTGGATAATGTTTAGAAATTCTGTAGTATCCTGAATCCTTGATCTGACCATAGGTAATAATGGCTTTAGATAACAAGTAAGAAAAGCAGATAATGGTTCTGTTAAGGATCCTCTCCCAGAAACAATAGGTCTACGTGGGGGATTGTTCGAATTTTTATGTATTTTTGGGAGAAGGTATAGGTATTGTGGCATGGGTTCATCTACTTTAAGTTGTTTGCCAACATATTTGGTAATGATACCCTCCTCAATTGCTAGATCTAAAAAGAAATCAATCTCTACCTTAAAATTGGGTGTGGGATCTACAACCATTTGTATGTAATAACGAGCATCAGACAATTGTCTGAAGGCCTCCGCCTTATACTTAGAATGATCCATAACCACAATTCCTCCCCCCTTATCAGCTGGAGTGATCACAATGTCATGGTTATGTTGAAGCTCGGAAAGAGCAAGTCTCTCAACCTGAGTAAGATTGTTTCTGATGGGTTGATATAATGTTGAAAAATGTAAATCTTTCATGACACATTCTTTGAAGATGGACACATGTTTGACAGAATCCACATTTAGTGGCACATCAGAGGATGAGACCTCATCTGTTACAGATTATGATGTACCCTCACGCCAGGCGTCCCCAGCTGCTAAGAGAAAGCAGCCGGCCCCTTTAGACACAAGACACGAAGGGGAGGGAGGAAGCACAGAAATAGACATAGGAACATCCACTCTGCAGGCTTTACTACAACAAATTGTGAAACAATAAATAATGTTCTTAATATTTCATCATTTGAACTATCATCTGTACACTACCAAGTATTGAATAAAGGCCACAATTTTGTTCCTACTGCACCTGTTTCCTAACATAATTTGTTACAAGATGTTAATGATTTTTGTAGATTGTTAAACCTTAAGCTATTTTTTTCAGGTCATGACAATACTCAAAGATCTACTGGTTTCAAATTTGGTAAATCTACCTTTCCACCACCCATGGATAAACATGTGTCCATCTTCAAAGAATGTGTCATGAAAGATTTACATTTTTCAACATTATATCAACCCATCAGAAACAATCTTACTCAGGTTGAGAGACTTGCTCTTTCCGAGCTTCAACATAACCATGACATTGTGATCACTCCAGCTGATAAGGGGGGAGGAATTGTGGTTATGGATCATTCTAAGTATAAGGCGGAGGCCTTCAGACAGTTGTCTGATGCTCGTTATTACATACAAATGGTTGTAGATCCCACACCCAATTTTAAGGTAGAGATTGATTTCTTTTTAGATCTAGCAATTGAGGAGGGTATCATTACCAAATATGTTGGCAAACAACTTAAAGTAGATGAACCCATGCCACAATACCTATACCTTCTCCCAAAAATACATAAAAATTCAAACAATCCCCCAGGTAGACCTATTGTCTCTGGGAGAGGATCCTTAACAGAACCCTTATCTGCTTTTCTTACTTATTATCTAAAGCCATTATTACCTATGGTCAGATCAAGGATTCAGGATACTACGGAATTTCTAAACATTATCCAGGATTCTCAGTTAGAAGCACACTGGTTGTTATGCACATTGGATGTTTCATCTTTATATACTAGTATCCCCCATGATGCTGGTATTTTGGCTATTTCATACTGGTTGGAGAAATCGGAATTATATTCCACTGGCTTCAATAATTTCTTGGTGAAACTTACGGAATATGTTCTGCGCAAAAACATTTTCTATTTTGATGGAAAACCATATTGGCAAATCAAAGGTACTGCAATGGGGGCATCTTTTGCCCCCATATACGCAGATTTATTTATGGGATATTTCGAACAATCCTATATATATGATGTCCATCAGAATCTTTATACGAATCATTTAGATATCTGGAGAAGATATCTAGATGATTGCTGGATGGTGTGGCGTGCTAACAAAGACCAAGTGGCTGATTTTGTAGGTTATTTGAATAACAATCCCTTTCACATACAATTTACTGTCAACATTGAGCACCAAGAAATTGTTTTTCTGGATGTTGTGGTCTCAAGACTTTCAGACGATACATTGGCCACCTCTGTTCATAGAAAATTTCCTCAATATAATACATTGCTTCATGCAACTAGTTCTCATCCACGCCACAGCATCAGCAATATTCCTAAATCTCAGTTTTTGCGCATGAAACGCATATGCTCTTCACAAGAACAACATCAAGTTTGCAGACAAGATTTGGCTAATAGGCTTATTAACCGTGGATATACAAAGCATCATATTTCCAACACTATTGATCAGACGAACCATGTTACACGTTCCAATCTATTACAATATAAACATTTGAAACAAGATGACAATTCTAATTCTGTCCAACCAATCAGGCTTGTAACTACTTATGGAAACAATACATCGAGATTCAAGGAAATCATCAATAGACACTGGGACATATTAAAATCTCATGAATTCTTTAATGAGATTTTACCAGAGCTATGTGCTTTCTCATATCGCAGGGGATGCACTATACACTCTCGTCTTACTCATTATAAGAGGTACACACCTGAGATGACTGTCCAAACCACGTTATTTGGTGACCCATTGGTTGGCTGTTTTCCTTGTGGTCATTGTAGTGCCTGTCAACACATGTTAAAAACCAAAGAATTTTCTAGCAAAAACACATCAAAAGTTTTTAATATCACCATCTTTGGCAATTGCAGCTCAGATTGGGTCATCTATTTGGCCACATGTACCTGTTCTGCTTTTTATGTGGGTCAGACATCCAGGCCAGTTAAACTCAGAATTAGTGAACACTTTAGTGCGATAAGAAATAAAAAGTTGTCTAATGCCCTATACAAACATACTACGGATCACCCCACTGCTGTTTTTAAATTTGTGATTATTGATAAGATTCAAATGCATAGGAATTTTAAAGTAGGTTGGCACACGAAGCTCAATAATATGTAAAACATGTGGATAACCAGATTAGGAGCATTGTTTAAACCTGGGCTTAATGAAATAGAATAATCATTATTTAGTTTGTGTGTACTTACTTAACCATCAATAATCCACACTCATTTTGATTGGCATTACTATTCCTGAACTACTATGTATAGAGGTGAGTTATCCTAATAATAATATTAATAAGATATACTCTTTATCCTCATGTATCATTATGTTGAATATGCCAATTAATTTTTCCTCATAATATTGCATTTTGATTCATTTTTATTCATTTACATTCATATGTATAAGTTTCATTTTGTTTTGTTTTCAGTTTTAATATTTAAATGTAGTCAATACCAGAAGATTTTCCATAAGTATTTAACTTTAAGGGATTTGTCATTATATACTTAATTTTGTAATGTCTCTTTAAATTTTTCCTATTTAAGACCAGGATGTTGGATGCTACATAATTTTATGTTACAATTTATGAGCATTGAAGAAGGCTTTGTATAGCCGAAACTGGTCTGTTGGTTGTTGTGAGCCATTTATATGGCTTCAACTTTTTGAATTTAATTAAACTATTGTCCTGCTTCACTACTGTGCTGGTCCACTATTTGTTTTACCTTCTTTTCAAAAACAGACTGAAATTTTTCCTAAGAACACACTGGCTATGCCCCTGTACTAAACCTGACTAATCATTTTTCTACTTTTTCTACTCATAACAGGCACTGCCTACCCACTACTTCCCTACAACTAGCTCTACTTTCCTTACTTGCCACATTACCTTTTTCCTATTCCTTATCCTTCTTTTCATCCCCTAAGCTTACTCATAGTGTGACAACTCTTTATTTATATAATTACACAATATGCCTCTTTTATTTTAACTTTCTGTATTCTACCTGTAATTTGCACTGTACCTGCCTACTACACTGCAAAGTATTTCTGCCTTCTCTGTAATTTTTGCATTATACGTGCCTTTGGCACTGTGAAGTATTTCTGTCCTCTTTGATTTTTTCTGGGTTAACTTCTAATGTTCTTTGTAAATATAAATGTATTATTTCCTCTTATCCCAGACCTTATCTCCCAGACTATAGCATATTATTAGACCTGTATTTTTAGTATTGTACCTGAATTTTGAAATGGGAGGTATTTAGACCTATATGATAATTTCTGTATTAACCTGTAACATAATTGTATGTAAAAATGTTTTTTGTTATTTTTTGCAAGGAGCTTATCTCCCCGGGCCTCTACTGAAAATGGACATGTATCCAGTTAGACTAGCCCGGTCAACAAATGTAAAATAAAAAATAAATTAAATAATAAAAAAAATATCTATATTTATGGAGACATGATAAAATGAAGTGCTTAGGAATATGGGTTAAAAAATTGTATTATGGCAGCTAAGGATATAATGGAAAAGAGTAAACAAAAGATAATATAAAAACTGAGAAACTCAAAGCTCTGTTTTATGGATATGGATAGCAAGAGATACAACCCGTGAAAATGTTTTAGTCCCTTTAGTTTTATACATAGATCAGACTCTACCAGAGGAGAAGTTGTGAATAACAATTAATGGAAAGTTAAAGGATTTTATCTGGGAGGGAAAGAAGGCAAGAATCAAGTGGGATAAGTTGATCCTTCCAATAGAACAAGATGGTTACCTGATTTGAAGGGGTATTTCAGAGTTACAAAGTTAAAGCTCCTATTCATAAGCAGAAAGATATAACTGAAACTGGAAAGAGATAATGAAATGGAGGGAATTTCAAGAAATAAGGGAGACTGGGATTTTTGATGCAGATCCTTAAGGAGAATAACAATAACCATACAGAATATTATATTCATAAAGAAGCAGAAAGTACTCTAAGAACTAAGCCAACGCAGGAATAGAGAAAGGAGAGTCTGCCGATAGGGATGTCTACAATTAGGGGTACAGAGAATAGGCAAGAGGGGGCTGGAATTTACTGGCGAAAGCTGGTAAAGGAACCAATCCATTAGGAGGAAATAATTAGAGAGGGAAAGGTAACAGAGTGGGAAGAGGCCAAGAATACATGGGTTCCTATCAGAAGAGCAAACGCTTAAATTAGCGAATGCTCTTATATCGAACTTTAAAATGCAAAACCTGAAAATATCGAAGGTACGGAACATCCCATTTTCTGGACTTTGCTGTTTTTTCCACTGTGGTGTGATCTCAGAGTTGGTATATTTAAGTTGGGGTGGAGGGCACAACCCCCCCCATCAGGGGGTGGGGGGTGAAGCCCGCCACTTTATTTTGCCTGTACATTTTTTTTTTTTTTTTTTTTTTTAGGATCAGCAAATTTTTTTTCCCTGGGAAAAAATTAGTTGATCTGTTCCTTCGACATTTTAAGGTTTCAGGTTTTTAAGTTAGACAAAAAAGCGTTCATTATTTTTAGTGTTCGATCTTGTGATATAGACGCGAATACATTTTGACTGCAGGCTAGAGACTGCCTTTTCCATCAAGGATTGATATCAGAGTATAGGCAAAGAAAAAAGAATAAAGGGGATCCTAAGTGAAAGACCAGCACTGGTAGAGTTTTCAGTAGAATCTAAAACAGGAGCTGCTGTTAAAAAGGGATAGTTAGCAGGACATATAAAATATTGTAGGATAACTATAGGAATCAATCAGAGGAGGTTAGAAAGGACTGGGGATAGAGGTTGGATAAGCAATTCATAAAGAAGCAATGGGAGGATATATGTACACCTCCCAAATATGCAACAAAGTCTAGAAGGCTTAGGCTATTTGCTTGGAAGTGTTTGCATAGGTATTTGTATACCTAAAGCAGACTCCAAAGACTTTTTCCTCAGGTAGATGGAAAATGCTGGAGGTGTGATGGGGAAGAAAAAAGTAACTGGGAGCTTATTTTTGAGAGTATAATGAGATGGCAAACTTTAAAAATGTAGTCACTAAGAAACAACAAAAAAAAGGAAATACAGTGTCCAAGGTACAGCAAACTATAACACAAGTAAACCAAAAACAAAAGGCACTGCCGAACACCCGGAAATTAAATGTACCAAATCGTTCCAAGAAAAAGTTTTTTAAATCTCACATAAAACACTCAGTAAACATAAAATGCTTAACTGTCTCACAGTGTTTTTCATCCCTAATTCACGGACTTCCTCAGATGAATGATACAAACACACAAGGCCTGACAATAAAAACACACCCCTTCCCCAATTAACCAATCATTTGGAAACAAGTAATTAATAACATACTCATTGTGTCATTCATCTGAGGAAGTCTGTGGATTATGGATGAAAAATACAGTGAGGCAGGTAAGCATTTTATGTTTACTGCATGTTTTATGTGAAATTTAATAAACTTCTCAAAACAATTTGGTTCATTTATTTCCCTAGTGTTTGGCAGAAACTTTAAAAATTCTCTGAAAACTATGCTGAAAAAATACTGGATAACTAAGGAAATTATTTTTTGAGCTGTGGTACAGAATTGGAATTGCTTAGTCTTAAGAAGGCTTTGCTGAGTGTAATTCTGGTGACTGCCAAAAAGCAATTACTAGAAAATAGAAATCAAAGTCTAAACCAACCATACTAAAAGTAGTGGATATAGTGAGAGAGATAAAAGAAGTGGAAATGGGATCTTTAGAAAAGGGTATGAGCAAATTACATAGTAAAAATGGGACTTGTTGGAACAATGCATACAGAATAATGTTTTGGAGAAGGAATGAGGATTAAGGGAAGGCAAGAACTGAATGAGTCACGTAATGTTTGACTGACAGTGATAGTATAGAAGATTATATGTGATGTATCATGTTTGTAGCTAAAAATATGTCATTATGGTTTGTTTTCATTTATATAAATGTATGATTGCCTTTGCCATAAGTGATAATTCAGTAAAGATGTTTCTTGTTTAATAACACAGAAGCAAAATGGTAGCATCAAACCCAATATGAGAAGCAGGCCACAGGCTCTTTGGTAATCAGCAGTCTCATCCCAGATGAAGCAGATGTGTGTAGGCTTGTCATGGCCTTTCTCTGATAGATGCCTTGAATAGGAACCAGAGCAATCAGGAAGGTCCCATGTAGACACTTACTACCCAATCAGAGACAGTCAGAAAACAATGACTTCTGCTTCTTCTCTCACCAGGAGCAAAACAGTAGCACACATTCAGAGCTGACTCTTCTGAAGAAGTTATCAGGCTTTTTGGTGATCAGCAGTCTCTAGAAAATAATATACATATAATCCTCTTCTCACCAGCAGGAAAACAGAAGCACTAATCCTAATATGAGTACTGAGAAGCAGAATGTGGACTATCCAGTGATCGGTGGTCTTGGAAAAGATGTTGCAGATTTTAAAGCAAGATGGAAAACATGGGCTAATATTCTATGAGTTGCAGTGTGTACTAAGCAGTTATGAAGATATGAAAGAGGGGGTAACTCAAGATTTAGAAGTCTAAAGTGAGCTCTACTAATTGTAAAACAGCATGATGGAGTGGATGTCAGGTAGCTATTCAGTAGTTTGGCTTTATGGAATGCAGTGAGACAGCAAATAAATGTAAATAGCTTAAGGGTGAGTGATTTCACAAAATGATAATTTTGTGCTTACTCACAACAGCCAACGAATGAGGAGAGGGAAGGAATTTTTTTGGTCAAATTATCATATGGGCAGGCAACTGGAGAGTCAGTGAGTTAAAGAACACAACAGCATCCAAGTGGGAAAAAAATCTAATTTATGCGTGACTCACAAGAGACAGAGCTTTGGTTTCTTTCCTAGTTTAAGTATGCAATAGAAAACAGAATGCAATTAAAATACAATGCAGTGAAAATACACCATAATATACAAAATAGAAGAAAGCAATGAAGAAATGCAAAATATAAGAAAGTAATATAAGGAAAAACAAACTAACCCTTCCCTCACAAGCAGTCTATGGCACAGCCTGAGTGAGCTTTTCCAGTAAAGCCAAATCTGGCATCATTTCTTTTTTGTAGAGACATTGACACTACAGAAAATATCAAGATTTTTTATTTATTTATTTATTTTATTTTTATTTATTTAACATTTGTTTACCAGGAAAGTCTGACTTGGAACTAAGCCAATTTTAAGCGGAGGCCCGGGGAGAAAGGCTCCAGATGCATGTCTTTGCAATATGGGAGGAAACTGGAGCACCCAGAGGAAACTCACACAAATGCAGGTAGGACATGCAGACTCCACACAGAAGGCACCCCAGCCGAGAATCGAACAGGAGAACCTCTTGCTGTGAGGTGACAATGCTACCGCTGCACCACTGCAACATTTTTTTCATTTTATGAATGTGGTTGTTCTTTAATGCCAGTATTGTTTCCAAGATTCATAAACAATTTGTGTGCTGTGCAGCAAAAATTATGACGTTCTGAGCTACAGTCATACTAAGGCCAATTCAGAGACAGATTGCAGAAGAGTGCAACAGCTGTAGACATGCAGTGTGTGCAGATAGGGAGTTAAGTAGATGCAAAAGTAGTCAGGTATGTAAATGATCCAGCAGTGGTATGTATTATTTGCCATAGATGGCGGTTTTGAGATCCAAAGATGTATAAAAGAGGATCTATGAATATCACAGATCCTAGCAGTATACCACAACGGATCAGACTGGCCTGTAGTCATGCTTACTGTCGCTGCACTGCTTGCCCAGCAGCAGCATATGCTAATATGCTAATTGGCTTTATTGCTGCAAGTGCTGGCCTAGTTGCACAGATTGCATGAATGAAGAACTATAGTAGATGCACCTTAGTGGGAGAGAACAGTAAGTTGTGGACTATTGCCAAGTAGCCAATGACTTACGGAGGATTTTGGTAGACATGTTTCTCCCACATGCTGAATCTATGGGCATGTATGACATGACCATGTCTGTGGACACTAAAATAAGTTTAACTTTCACCATCTTGGCTACATGGACCTGTCAGAGATCTACCAGGGGATGCAGAAAGCTATTTCACAGACAATAAAAAGTTCCTCAGTGTAATTCATCTGCACCTGGATCACCATATGTGATTCCCCAGGAACGGAAAGTTTGCAGCAACCACTATATATGGATCTAATGACATTGCTCAATTGCCAGAGGTTCTGGGAGCAATAGAGTTCAATGCACACATGCAGCTATAAAGGCCTCACCTGGTCCAGACATTTAGAGATATATCAGTTGTAAGTGCTACCATTCCCTAAACCACCAGGCAGTTATGGAGTGCAGAGGGGATTATATGTAGTATATGTGCCTTACCTTGGGAATCTCATGATTCACATATTTGGCACATGTCTGACATATCATTCTAGGAAGGAGACTTTCTTCACAGCCATCTAGTTGGTAAGTGTATATGCCTTGGCTAACATAAAGTTAAAAAAATATTGCATGTTGCAGGTAATACAGAACTCCCACTGGAGGCCTAGCTTATGTCTACCATCCTGACAGTATGGCCAAGATGCCATATAACACAGCCGACAGCCAGACACAGAGTGTTGAGCATGTCTTTGGGCTCCTATATGCATGCTGCCCCTTTTTGCCTACTTTAGATGGAGCAGTTTAGTACATCCCTGCAACAGCTAGTAGGATGCTAGTTGAATGTGGACAACATAATTCTGCACTTCCATCCATAGGATGTAAGAATAGGATAACCTATAGCAACAGATGGAGGGCAGACCTCAGATGAGTAGGAGGAAGATGATCATTGCAAAATAAGGTTTCCACCCAAACAGCAATGGGCACAGAACATGGCAATGCTGGCAAAGTGGCAACTTTTTGACAAATATCAGCCATTACAAACACAAAGTGACAGTGTTCCGTAAAGTAAATATAATACATTCAGTATTACTACTAGACTGCTCTGTCTAGTGTAAGTCTGGCCCCACTGTGCATCAGGCAGTTATTACAAGACAGGCTTGAGTAGGTTGCTGGTAGTAGGAGTCATCATTTGCAGGGCCGACAGGAAGCAAACAAAGGCTGGAATGCAACAACTTGGGCTTCAGGCCAGTTGTTTTACATTAAGAAGGTTTGTGGTCTGCACTGTAGTGGCAGAACAGGTAGCTTACATCCTTCTAAGTTGGGAACTGCTGATTGAGGGCTCAGTGTCTGTTATTCTAAAAGTGTATTAATTCTGGTTTAAGCACTTGGGCTTCAGGCCAGTTATTTTACATTAAAAGGGTTTGTGGTCTGCACTCTTGTGGGAGGAGAGACTGGACTCTGCCCTTCTGAGCTGGGAATTTCTGGTTAAAGGCTTATAGTGCCTGCATATTTGAACTGTTTCTTACTGAAATTGATACAACTTGTTTGCTGTAGCATAGACTAGATCCAGGCCTGCTGAATCTAGCTTTGTTTGTATGCTTCTTGTTTGTTTGTTTGTTATTTCCCTGAAATGCTAATTCCACCTAAAATGTGGCTTTTCAGCGCTTCTGTGGATCCCTAGTGATATCTGCATTGCTTACTGTACTTATTTCCTTGTTTCACTTGAAAGAAAGTTACTGTTTGTCGTATTTGCATTTAAGTTACCTGTAACACATTGCATTTAAGTTACCTGGCACTTGCTCACTAAAGCAATTATATAAGTCAGCACTAAAAAATTAGAAGCACTACACCCTCACAAACTCCCCTTGAGTACCTTGTTCCCCATTGGCCCTTTTTTTCAATTATAAAGGAATTCCCAATACTATTCTAGCATGTCCAAAGGTCAGTTGTCAATCTCCTCTCCGGTCCAGCTGGTGAATCTGGGAATCCTGAGGCAATGTTACAACTGCCTCATGTACACAGACAACCCTCTTCTCCTCCCAACAAATTCCAACACGTGTGAGAGATGCAATCATATAGCCATACTGGAGGCTAAGCTCTCTCAACTCAGTACTGGCGAAACCAGTCAGGAGGAGAAGGAAACTACACTCACTACAACTCCAGTCTCACATAGACCTACCACGACAGCAAACCAAACACATAAATACACAAAAACATACTCGGAGGCTCTAAATAAAAATCTGCCTAAGCAGCAGAGACCTCCAAAGCAGATACCCAAGCAACCGCTACCACAAAACAAAACACGTGCAACACATAGCTCACAAAGCCAGTGTGCCGAACAGTCACAGCCTTAAGGCTAAACAACACACCTGATACACTTGTAATAGGTGACTCTATCGTCAAGCACACTGACGTCCCACTCACCAGGCTGAACAAGGAGAAGGTCACGGTGAGCTGCCTGTTGGGTGCTAGAATCCGCCACATAACACAAGCACTCAAGTCACTCCAAGGCAAGTACAAATATGACTCAGTCATTGTCCATGCTGGTGTGAATGACCTGAGACGTACCTCCCAGGACTACATGAAAAGAGACATAGAGGAGCTCTCTGAGCATGTAGCCCAGGCCGGTATGACCCTGACCTTGAGTAGCATCATACCCCCACCAAGAATGATGCCACAGTATGAAGACAAGATGATCAATTTCAACAACTGTCTTAAGTATTGGTGTCATTCAAAGGGGATCCAATGCCTGTCAGCCTGGGATGACATGCTCGACAAGCCATGATGCTTCGCTAGGGACGGCTTGCACCTGTCACCCCTGGGCTTTCGGATATTGGCAAAGGCTCTTGCTACCCCCATAGTGCCTTTTTTAGGCAAGGCTCAAAAGACAAACCCACCTCCACAGGTATCACAAGGGATAAGAAACTAAGAGTAATGCTACTCAACGCCAGATGTCTAAACCTCAAGATGCACACACTCGAAACTCTCCTTAGCATGGAGAACATCGATATCTGTGCAGTAACAGAAACCTGGTTCAAGGCTCCCGAGAGCACCCCAGCACTACCAGGTTATACCTCATACCATGCTTTTCGGCCCCAAAACATGGACCGAACCACAAAAGGAGGGGGAGTATCAATATTTGTCAAAGATACCCATACTTCCAAGTTGGTGGCACAGCATGAAGCATCACAGACTATCCATGTGCAACTAACAGTGGGTAAAACTGCCTTCCAGTTTATAGCCTGCTACAGACCACCCTCCCAAACCCAGGAACCCCACTCGGCCTTCCTGAGAACACTGGAAAATATGAAGGTCTCTCCAAAAACCATTATATTGGACGAGTTCAACTACCCAAACATAGACTGGGAGCATTACTCTAGCTCCAACACCCTAGCCCAAAGGTTCCTAGAATTTATAAACTCAAATGCTATGGAACAACTTGTTACCACTCCAACAAGAGGGGAAAACATACTGGACCTGATCATCACCAACATGGGGACTCTATGCTCCAGACCAGAAGTGTATCCCTCACTGGTAAGATCAGATCATAAACTAATCTCACTGGATATTCACATCCCGACTCCACCCCCTGCCCTGAAAAACCACAGTGAAAAACTTCTCTAAAGCAAATTTCACACTCCTGAAAACCGAGGTGGAATACTTCAAAGCCCCCCGGCCTGGGGAAAATATGGCCCAGACGGCAGAATCCTTTATAAACAAATTCTATGAACACCTTCAGGAATGCATGGATCATGCAATCCCAAATAAAACCAAGACCCAATCCTCCAAAGGCAGACGTCCTATCTGGTGGACCCCAGCCATAAACAAACTATACAATAGAAGGAGGAAGCTACTACATGATAGAGCAAAATCCCAAAAAGGGAAGGCATCTCTGATCAGTATTAGCAAAAAACTACGGGCACTCATAAAATCGTCTAAGGCCAGCTTCGAGAGAAAAATTGCACAGGACACTAAGGATAATCACAAGGCTTTCTTTAGTTATATCTATAACAAAACAAACCAAGGAGCTGTCACGGCACCAAAATTACCAAGGGATAGTCCACAGGAAATGTATGATGCAAAATAACGCCCAAGATGCGGATAGATATATAAAAATAACATCTTTTATTAACATAGGTGAGCGCTTTCACTGAATAGCTTCATCAGACCTTATAACCACAAAAGACATTGAATTCTTTTATACACATAATCAAAAAAGCCAGCCTAAAAATCAATTAAATAATTCACGTTCTTAAAGAGAAAACGCACCAAAGCTAATCAGGAACAGAATACTAATGTGATACATAAGAGAATAAATACAAAAGATATATGTATGTATATGGACATAGAATATATACCTTAAAAAACTGCACATATAAGTATTATATAAAATGTATATAAAAATAAAACACACAAATACATCAACAGCAACCATGTTCATACTAAAACTATTTATGCAGTCTCCTCCTGCTCAAGGCAGGTTTAATCGATGCTTTTTCATTCAGCCCTAGACCTCTATCTGCTTGTAATGTAATGATCCAGCAATTTTCTCTATACTCTGTATATGTCCTAACATCACCTTCTCTTAGACTAACATTAACAGATTCAATAACTCTAAAGCTAAAGGTATGTTGTGGGCCGAGGCTATTGACATGTTTAGACAGAGCATTATTCGGGAAGTTCTTCCTGATGTTATATAAATGCTCTCTCATCCTGTCTCTTAACACTCTATCTGTTTTTCCTACATAAAATGCATGACAATAGCTACACTCAGCAAGATAAACCACATATGAGGTCATACAATTGTGATATCCTCTAAGCTTAAAGCTCTTAATCAGATCAGGATGAGGAAAATCTTCCCTGATGTTTATATAACCACAAAAACTGCATGAACCAAAAGGTTCAGTATGGCCAAAGTCCATCCTAACCTTACTCTGATGACTATTACATAACATCCTGTTAAGGTTCTTGTGATTCTTAAATCTAAATCTCAGCGTCTCACCTACAATATTCCCAATATTTTCATTGACCAACAATATCGGCCAATGTTGCTGGAAAAGTTTGGTGACATACTTGATGTCACTAGAATAATATAAGGGAATTTGAACAGGCCTGGCAATTCTATTAGTAAAAGGTACAATGGGCAAAGCACTAGCACTAAAGAAAGGTTCACTCTCGTCTCCCTCAAATGGACAAGATCTTCCCATTGTCTTTGTAACTCTATGTGAGAATAACCCCTCTCTAAGAGGTTGTCATGTATCGTAATCAGTTCACATTGGAAGCCTGAGTCCAAAGGATTCATCCTTGACGCTCTAATACCTTGGCCTCTAATCAAATTCTTGAACACATAACCCGGATGCATGCTTGTCCTAAAAAGAAGGGAGTTTCCGAAAAACACCTGTGTTAATAATGCCTGAATCCAACTTCTGAACAAAAACATCTAAAAATTCAATAAAATCAAACGAACTGAGGTTGTAAAAATAATACTTCATCCTCCCATTGGGCTAGGAACATATTGGCATAGCTATTGGCACAAGAAGTGCCCATAGCTACGCCATGTTTCTGTAGGCAAAAAGCTTGACCAAAGATGAACACATTATTACTGAGTACTGTTTCTAAAAAGAAACAGATAAGATCTATCTGCACTATCGAGTAATCACTATGTGCACTCAAATATTACTTAACAGACTGAACACTGTAATCATTTGGTATCATGGTAAATAGGGATGTTACGTCCATATTAACAAAAGCTATGTTGCTTGGATTTGAAACATCTTTTAAATACTGATAAAGATCAATCAGAAACTGCTTCGTATCTTTCAGAACTGTGGGATTTAAACTAATAATGGGTCGTAAATATTTTTCTACATAAAGAGAGAGTGGTTCTGTTACCCAACCACTTCCCGCCACTATGGATCTCATTGGGGGGTCTATAGGATGTTTGTGTATCTTAGGGAGTCCCTAAATAATAGGAATCAAAGGATTATCCACATTAAGAAACTTAAACATATCTTCAGAAACTAAACTAGCTTTTCTGATATCAATCATATCATGTTCCTAGCCCAATGGGAGGATGAAGTATTATTTTTACAACCTCAATTCAAGGACAATGTTCTTTTTTATAGGCGTTTTGTTGATGATTTGTTTCTTTTATGGGGAGGTTCACAGTTATTATTTAATGAGTTCTTTGAATCAACTAATAGACTGACTCACTGTTTGAATTTTACTTATAAGTTTTCGTTTGATTTTATTGAATTTTTATCCTTTGCACTCAGGCTTCCAATGTGAACTGATTACGATACATGACAACCTCTTAGAGAGGGGTTATTCTCACATAGAGTTACAAAGACAATGGGAAGATCTTGTCCATTTGAAGGAGACGAGAGCGAAACCTTTCTTTAGTGCTAGTGCTTCACCCATTGTACCTTTTAGTAATAGAATTGCCAGGCCTGTTCAAATTCCCTTATATTATTCTAGTGATGTCAAGTATGTCACCAAACTTTTCCAGCAACATTGGCCGATATTGTTGGTCAATGAAAATATTGGGAATATTGTAGGTGAGACGCCGAGATTTAGATTTAAGAATCACAAGAACCTTAAGAGGATGCTATGTAATAGTCATCAGAGTAAGGTTAGCATGGACTTTGGCCATACTGAACCTTGTGGTTCGTGCAGTTTTTGTGGTTATATAAACATCAGGGAAGATTTCCCTCATCCTGATCTGCATAAGAGCTTTAAGTTTAGAGGATATCATAATTGTATGACCTCACATGTGGTTTATCTTGCCAAGTGTAGCTATTGTCATGCATTTTATGTAGGAAAAACAGATAAAGTGTTAAGAGACAGGATGAGAGAGCATTTATATAACATCAGGAAGAACTTCCCGAATAATGCTCTGTCTAAACATGTCAATAGCCTCGGCCCACAACATACCTTTAGCTTTAGAGTTATTGAATCTGTTAATGTTAGTCTAAGAGAGGGTGATGTTAGGACATATACAGAGTATAGAGAAAATTGCTGGATCATTACATTACAAGCAGATAGAGGTCTAGAGCTGAATGAAAAAGCATCGATTAAACCTGCCTTGAGCAGGAGGAGACTGCATAAATAGTTTTAGTATGAACATGGTTGCTGTTGATGTATTTGTGTTTTTTATTTTTATATACATTTTATATAATACTTATATGTGCAGTTTTTTAAGGTATATATTCTATGTCCATATACATACATATAGCTTTTGTATTTATTCTCTTATGTATCACGTTAGTATTCTGTTCCTGATTAGCTTTGGTGCGTTTTCTCTTTAAGAACGTGAATTATTTAATTGATTTTTAGGTGGGCTTTTTTGATTATGTGTATAAAATAATTCAATGTCTTTTGTGGTTATAAGGTCTGATGAAGCTATTCAGCGAAAGCGCTTACCTATGTTATCTATCTGCATCTTGGACGTTATTTTGCATCATACATTTCCTGTGGACTATCCCTTGGTAATTTTGGTGCCGTGACAGCTCCTTGGATTGTTTTGTTATAGATATATTTTTTGGCAACTTGGTTATACTTACCACGGAGCTTTTCTACCTGGGACTGTTGGTGCTGTTTTTTTTGAGCTTTCTTTAGTTATGTTAGGAACCTGGGTGGGAATTTCCAGATATGCTTAGAATTAGTCCAAAATGACAAAAATACACCGAACCCACAGACATTGCCAACATCCTAGCTGACAGGTTCAGTGTAAACTCCTCCCCCCTCCCCACCAAAAGGGCAAATATCTATCCCAGCAGAGTGCTGCCCCCCTGACATCTCAGATGCTCAGGTAAGAGCTGCCCTCTCCAAAGCAAAAAACACAGCATCAATGGGACCAGACGGTGTCCCGGGCTGCGTCCTACATGAACTCCAAGAAGAGCTAAACCCAAACATAAAACTACTGTTCAGTCTCAGCCTTACTACAGGATATGTACCCAAAGAGGGGCGTACAGCAACAGTGGTCCCTCTCCACAAAGGTGGTGCCTCAACGGATCCTGGAAACTATCGCCCCATAAGCCTGACTAGCTTGGTCTGCAAAACTATGGAAAGGATCATCATGGACCTCATAAATAAAGATATTGGGGACCTACAGACACTGGATCCTACCCAGTTCGGCTTTGTTAAGGGCAGATCCTGCCTCTTAAACCTGGTTGATTTCTTTGAAACAGTCACCAAGGCCATTGATGAGGGGAAGGTGGTCCACACAGCCTACCTGGACCTCGCAAAAGCCTTCGATACAATACCCCATTCGGGCATTATAGATAAGCTCACTAGCTTAAATATAAACCCCTATGTCACTAGATGGGTTGCAAACTGGCTCAAGGACAGAACCCACATGGTTAGAATTGCTGGAGCCATGTCAGACTCCAAACCAGTTACAAGTGGCATCCCACAAGGCTCAGTCCTGGGACCTCTCTTGTTCGGTATATATTTCTCGGAGGTACAGGCCAACATGGAAGGACTGTGGCTGACCAAGTTCGCAGATGACTGCAAACTGAACGCCATAATCGACTCTCCAGCCGACACAAGCATCCTCCAAAAGGGCCTCATAGAAACAAACAACTGGTGCCAGAGCCATGGCCTCAAGCTAAACACCAAAAAGTGTATAGTCATCCCCTTTGGCAAAAACAAAGTGCCCACAAATTACCACATAGGTGATAATCCATTAAGTACAGAAGAAGTAATTAGGGACCTGGGGACCCAAGTTGATAGCAATCTCTCATTTGACAACCACTTGGTGAAAGTGGTTAGAAAAAAAACATTTTATATAGCCCACCTAATCATGAAGGGATTCACATCTAGATCAGGGGAGGTCATCGTGCCTCTTTACTCATCCCTCATCATGCCCATAATCGAGTACAATGCCCCTTTTGGGATGTACCTTACCAGACACCTGCAGCAAATGGAAAGACCCCAAAAGTACCTCACCAAGAGGATCAAAGGGCTCAAACAGATGCCATATGCTGCCCGGTTAAAGAAACTCCAGCTCTACTCAGTGGCATACCACCTGCTCAGAGGCGATCTGTGCCTGACATATAAAGCCATGTCCAACCTGGAATTAATGGACATGCTGCACCTCAGAAAATCCAAATCCCATCGAGCTACGCACTCGAGAGACTTTAACTTCAGCACTGAAATAAATAGGACATGCCAAAGGGACAGATTCATAACCCAGAGGCTCCCTTCACTCTGGAATAAAATCCCAGTCCAGGTTAGGCAGAGTCCCTCATTGACTCTCTTCAAGAGGAATCTTGATGAGTGGATGGGAGATCGTAGGTTTACCCCGGGTATCACTTCTGTGTCACTGTTAGACAGAGGCACAGTATACTAACCTCGAAAAAGGGCATAGCAAAATTAATTTAAAATGGGTGGCGAAAGCCAAACACACTCTGGCTAGGCTTATAAATGCCCTAGGGCAGATAGCCTAGTATGAACCTATGAGCACTTGTAATGGCCTATGCTAGTCATTAAGTGGTCTGTTCACACTGTGCATCAGCTGTAACATCAATCCAACACAAGCTGGAGGGTGTTGTAAGTCACAGTCATCATCTTGACAAGGGATGACACAATAACATTAGACTGCAACACACAGTAGGTGGGACAATCACATCACAGGAGATGAAGGCAGGGACCCCATCATGACTGACTGTTGATGGTGTCCTAGATATCTTCTTCCTCAGGGATGGGTGCAGCTGTTTGACCTTGACCTGGATATACTCAGCCGCCAGATAAGACAGGACATACAAGTTCTTGTGGCTGCTGTAAGGTTCGGCTATGTGACTGGGACCTGATATCACTCTAGTGGGAAAGAGCGACAAGGTTTCTGAGATCCCATGGCACAGGTGTAATGCAACTACATGATCTAGATGGAATTCACTGATGAGTGGTTCCATGCATATAGCCCATGTGTTTTGGCCACCCAGAACAGTGACTGGTAGGCTCATTGGCACAATGTGGCCCTGGTATTGCAAGTATATGTGCATCATGCAAAGTTCCTCTTACATATGGACCCTACCCCATCCATGGACAGCATTGCCAGTGGTTGCAAACATTATAGTGTCACTTGCAATCCTTCTCATAGTGGAACTAACTGAGGCATTGTGTGCCATCATAGCCCTCATCAACTCATGGTATCTGTACTCCATGTCCATACAAATGTACTTACAACATCATACTGAATGCTGTGCAGCACAGTCTTCAGCTCTAGTATGGAATGCAGAGAAGCAGACTGTCCCCGAATAACAGTCCCAAAAATCTGCTGATTGAGGCAAAGAGCTACATGAATGTTCAAGGAAAATTTAGGGGGGTGATGGCATTGTCACCATTGTGTCCCCCGTGATGCTTGTTTGTGGGGAGAATGTCTATATTAGAGACCGTGCATACTTCTGAGCATGGTTTAACAGACACATGGAGTCACCTATGGTCAGTCAAAAGAGTCCTCTCCTCATCTGAGTTTTATATGCACTCATACTGTACAGATGCAGGCTTCTGATGCTGTAGACTTACCCACATCCTTTTCTGAAGGTGCACCACCAACGAGGAGGGAGAAAGTGCCATCCAACTCTGACTCCTCTGGGTTGTCATCACTCAACATATCAATGCATTGACATGAGCCCATTAATCAGCATCCTCTTCTTGCCCAAAATGATGAATCCATAACAGACATAATACTGTGGTTAATCCATTAAAATACAGTATTAGTGTGCTCACTTGTCATGCAGATAAAGGGCTGTCATGTAGGGATACTGTAGACATACTGCTTTATACTGCTTTGAGCAGCTTGTTGCTATGACAGACCTGAGGTGCATCTGGAGATAAATGCGCATGGTGCCAACCTGTCAGGCCTGCACTCAGTACTACAGATTTATAGAAACATGGGTAGTTGCTAGGCATTAAGTCCAGGAGACCATTGAGGAGCCTAGCTTAATTTTCCAATTGACCCAAAACTCTGTCTGGGAAGTGCCTTCCTCAAGGACAGACAGTAGGCAAACAAAGCCTGAGGGAAAGCAGCTCTTTAACAGCCCATAACCTTAATTCTCTGAACTAACTACCATACTGAATTACAGATGTCCAAAGATAACAGTAGATGACTACTTACCGATGATTTTGAACAGTTTATTGTTATTACTTCAACATGTTAGCTCTGATTTTTTCCATACTTACATTTTTATTTTTGGAAGATTGAATTCCAGTGGACTATTGCAGTTTTGGTGGATTGTTAAATTTATTTGTCAGTGTGAGCAGAGTATGCTGAGTTACTCTGAGTACTGCAAAGTGCTCCAGCTTTCAGTATTCTGTAGTTGGTTTGTTACAACTTGTTCAAAGGTTCATATGTATATACTAGGCTAACGACCACCAGAGCCTTTATAAGCCTAGCCGTACAATCCAGCCCAATTGTGTCCCTATGTATCATCAGTGTTTATTAGGAGGTATTTTAGGAAGTTTTGAGAGATTATGTGGGGTTGGGTATGTTAGTTTGGCTTTACTGCCTGCGTCTGTCTATCAGTGACATGGATACCAGAATCTACACTGACATTAAGACCACCTCTGTGGATGAACAAACTTCTTTCACCTCCTATGAGAGATACCAGAGGCTCCTCCACATCATTCAGTTTAGTACCCTCTTGGAGGACTGCCACCTCATTACTGGGCTCTTTTCCTTGCTGTTATCTTATCTAGGCCAATCATATTGATAAGCTTCTGTCTCACCTGTGTAATGCCACTTTTATCACTGCTCACCAGATTAATGCCATACAGCAGGCCCTGCCAGATCAGTTGCCACACCTGCTGGTCTATACCACCTGTACCTAGGAGGTATATGACACACTGCTTGAGTGACTACAGGAGCACCACATTCTTGATGACATCTTCCATCCTTTGCCTTCCTTCTCTGGTAGACATCCTGCTCCCTGTACAGACAATAGGATTACAGGAAGACAAATGTGTTGTTCTGGGAAGGTATACTTTTTGAGATACTAAAGGACTCTCATTCATACAGGAACGTGTTCTGGCTGCATAACATAGCACCTTATAAATTATACCATATATATATATATATATATATATATATATATATATATATATATCTATATATGGGTGTAGGACTCTTGCAGGAACGCACTTTTCACCGAATCGCTAATGGGCAGGCATATTTACACGAAAATGCTTTTCACCGAAGCAGCATTTTCGCGTAAGTATGCCTGTTGTGCCGGTCGTACTATGGTGTGGATAAGGGAAAATTCCCTTTTCCCCACTGTAGTGTGATCTCGGAGTGAGAATATTAAAGTAGAGGGGTGTGGGGGGTGCAGGGGGGGCTTGCCCCCCCTGCGTAAAAGTAGATTTAATGTTTTTTTGTTTTTTTTAACACACTTTAGCGAAAGCACTTTTTCAGTGAAAGCACTTTCGTTAAAGTGTGTTCGGTGATAGTGGATTCAGACTGTTGAAGTTTCATTCAACAGTCCTAGATCCATATATATATATATATATATTATATATATATATATATATATATATATATATGTATATATGTATATATATATATATATATATATATATATATATATATTACTCACTTTATTGCCACTTTAAGGCCTCTACCTTCTAGTTGTACTTATTGTACCCAAGAAATACAGAATGGACATCCCTCTGTCTCTTTCATGAGTTTCTCCCCCTCCACTAACTCTCCCAATCCTGTTTTTAACTAGTCTGTTCTCATGTTCTTTACTCTTAACCTTGAGCTGGGAATCTCCCATATCCTTCTGAATACTTTCTTCACACAGTGTTTACCAAAAAAAAAAAAAAAAAAAGGGGGTTATCTTAACTCATGTATGTTCTACTCTATTCCATCATGTATGCTAAATTACCTTGTAACACCTGATGTTAAGTTGTCAATCTCGCCTTCATTCTTGCTTGATGGGTTTGGAGCCGATCCTCGGCTCCGACTCGGCACTTGCTAAGCTCGAGAGTCACTTTTACCAGCTCGAGGCAGCCCCATATCCCATGATGCAAGGCGGTAAGTACCCAGATCTCGTCTGCCGCTTCGCTGATGAGGTCCTCCTTTTACCAGCTCCTGGTAAGTGATTTAGATATTACTGTTTTAGCCCCCTTTTCAACTTAAAACTTTATTTTTTAACGTTTATAGTTAATTTAAGTCCCCATTAGTCAGGCCTTATCCCCTCCCATCCCCCCCTTGTTAGGGTGTGTGTGTGTGTGTATTAGAGGTTAGTTATCTGACTATTTTGGGATAACTTTTTCTTGGGACTGTGTTGTGTGTGTGTTGTTACAGCTATGTCCAAGGAAAGGGTCTCAGGCTTCAAGAAGTGTGACTCGTGCTGTCAGAAGATGTCTCTGACAGACGGTCACACTTCTTGCTTATACTGCCTGGGACCTCTCCACCTGCAGGACTCCTGTGCAATATGTCATTCTTTTAGCCAGAGAGTCCTGCAGGAGAGGAGAAACAAATTGATTTTGAGGGGCCTTCTTAAACCGGAGGGCTCTCCGGCTAAGTCGGCCCCCACTAAGACTTCCAAGTCTTCCAAGGCCCAGGCTTCTGTCTCTAAGCCTGCGGCCTCGGTTCCGACTCTTTCAGAGTCGAGATCGGCTCCGGCTGGAGCCGATCCTAGTTTGCACAAACCTTCGGCACAGATGGCTATCGGTGCCGATACTGGTTCGGTCACATCGGTGTCGGCTCCGACTGGCTCCGACCACCATGTGGCTCAGGCTTCGGTGTCGGCACCGACCGGCTCCAACACCGTTACTTTTATGTCTGTATCGGCTCCGGCCGGAGCCGATGCATCGAGACCTCCTGTCGGTGCCGAAAAGTTGTTGGCTCCGACAGCATCCATGGGTTCGTCGGCTCCGATGGTTCCTTCGAGGAAGAGGTCCAGGTCCCCTTCCTTGGAACCGATACTTTCGGTTCCAGCCTCTCCTCTCGGAACGGAGCCATCGGAGCCGATCATCCAGGTCATCCAGGCTTTCTGACCATGATTTAGAGAGGGTGGTCAGTAGATTATTAAAATCACAGGCACTGGCCCAGATGCTACATAGTCCGTCTCAACAGATGACTATTAGTCCACACCCCCTTGCAGTTCCTCCTTCGACTCTACCTCAGAGTTTGGAGCTGGAGTCTTCGGGAATGGTTTCTGCTATGGCTGAGGGACAGATACCCCCCCCCTTCTGCTCCCTCAGCCTCTACTCTTATCTCCTCTTCGAGACCTTCCTTAGAGGGATTCGGTGGTCGGGCTTCCCTGGTCTCCTCCGAGGGGGTGAGTGGCATCGGACCCTGGGAGCCTCGGCCTTGGTGAGCTCGGCTCCGACATCTGCCTCGGAGCCTTCCCTTTCGGTGGGCCCTGGAGTTCCTGGTTCTTCGGAACGGGTTCTCTCGGACCTCCCTGGGAGGGGAGCCTTCAAGGTGATGAAGAGTGTGCTAGCCACTGGACTCAGCCAGCAGTCTGTTCCCTTAGCTCCTCCCTCTACGGTGCCTGTCGATATCTCTGCCATTTCTCTTGCTCCCGGACCCAGAGATCCTCCGCCTCAGGTTTCCCCACTGGGAAGAACCCCCCTCTTCCGAGGATTCTCCTGATCAGTCAGGGGATCCTCCGCGCAAGAGGACCTGTAAGAGGAAACACGTATACTCCCCCGAGTCTATCACTTCAGATACCGACTTAGATGAGTCGGAGGGATCCCCAAGATCCCCCTCTGAGGATGTCTCCTTTTCAGACATCCTAGAACTCCTTAAACAGAGGGGAAACTGGCCCTCCAATAATCCCTCTGAGGATGAGTTGGTATACCTGGAGGCGTTTGGATCTCGGCCCTCCACCTCCTGGGTGTCTCCGCCTTTTGACCCCCTTATGCAGGTTATCGCTCGAAAGGCTTGGGCTGCTCCTGACTCTGTAGAACCAGTTCCTAGGAGGCCTTCTAAATTTATTACTGCCCCTTCGAACAAGCAATTCCTCACGAAAGGTGTCCCTGCTGATGCCATGGTGGTGGCGGCTGCCACTAAGAAGGAACTTGCAGATCCTTCCGTACCTGTCCATCCTCCTAATAAGGACTCTAGGACCATGGATAGGTATGGTAAGCGGATGTTCTCTTCAGCGACCTTTACTATGCGCTCGCTGAACTACTTATGTCACTTCACCAGACTCCAAAGGGATATCCTTAAGGAGCTAGGTGAAGTAGTACAGGATCCCACAGCTGCAGGGGCTCAAGAAAAAATTGCTTCGCAGCTAGGAACCCTTAATTCTATTACTAACTCCTCCATGCGACTGATATCATATGCAGCAGATGGAGCGAGTAGGGCCGCAGGTACAGGTGTGGCTCTTAGACGCCAAGCCTGGATGCGGCTCTGTAATTTTGCAGATCCCTTTAAGGCGTCCTTCACAAACTCTCCCTTTGATGGGTCAGCTTTGTTTGGCCCTCAAGTGAAGGAAACATTGACCAGGTGTGAGCAGGACGGCAAGACTCTTTCTGCCGGGGTCCGTTTTCCACCCCTTCTAGACCTTACCCTGAAGGACAGAAGGGTGGCAAAATGTGGTTCCGCAAATCCCAAGGAGTCACGCCGGATTCACGTGGTCAGTTTACCCCTAGAGGCAGAGGGGGTAACAATAACAGACGCCACTCTAGAGGCAGAGGGGGTCCACAAAACCAGGGAAGCAGAGAGCCTCTCTCTGAAAAGCCCTTTCAGCATCCCTGAGATGTTGCCCGACTGTCCATCCTTGGAGGCAGTCGGGGGAAGACTATCACTGTACCCAGAAGCCTGGCTTTCCCTAACTCAAGACAGATGGGTACAGTCGATCATATCCGAGGGTTACAAAATTCCTTTCAAGGAAACTCCCTTTTCTTTCTCAAATTCCCTTCCAGATGTTCCACCCGGTCTAAGGGAAATTGCAGAGTTAGAAGTTTTAAAACTTCTGCTAAAAAGAGCCATTCAGCCAGTTACAACAGATCATTCAGAGCCCGGAATCTACTCAAGGTTCTTTTTGGTCCCCAAAAAGACGGGAGACTGGAGACCAATATTGGATCTCAGCAGACTCAACAAGTCTGTGAGAAAGACAAGATTCCGAATGGTCACACTTCAGTCAATTCTGCCCTTCTTACAAAAGGACAACTGGATGTGCTCATTAGATCTTCAGGATGCGTACTATCACATAAAAATTCACAGACGCTCCAGAAGGTTTCTCTGCTTTCGGCTGGGGTCCAGTCATTTCCAATTCAGAGCCCTGCCCTTTGGTCTCACTACAGCCCCCAGAGTGTTCACCAAATGTATGGCAGTGGTCACGGCTCACCTGAGACGTCAAGGATTCCAGGTGTTTCCGTATCTCGACGACTGGCTCCTTTCAGCCACCACCAGGCATCAGCTTCTTCAAGCCAGGGATTACACAATAAATCTTTGCACTCAATTGGGCATCTCGATCAACTATGGAAAATCCTCCTTATTGCCCTGCCAGTCTATTACTTTCATAGGCGCAAACTTAAACACTGTTTGGATGTCAGCTACCCTCACAGACCAAAGAATCTCAGATATACAAGGTCACGTGAGAATCATTCTAGCCAGCAAGAAAGTACAAGCCAAAATGGTTCTAAAAGTGTTGGGCCTCATGGCTGCGGCCATTACCCTTCTTCCCCTGGCTCGCTTCTATGTGCGCCTTCTTCAGTGGATGTTGTTCACTCAGTGGTCTTACCAACAACTTCCGGTGCGTCACCAAATACTGGTGACACAGATTTGCAAGAATCATCTTTCTTGGTGGATTACTTCTCCCCAGATTCACCAAGGCAGACCCTTTATACCCCCAACCCCAGTAGCCACTGTCACTACGGATGCCTCCCTGATCGGGTGGGGGGGCATTATCAGGGCAGGATGGTTCATGGGACGTGGCAACCATTCGAATACCACCTGCACATAAATGTCCTAGAGATGAGAGCAGTGCTTTTAACGTTGCAAGCCCTCAACGACTTTCTTCCCTTGGGGACAATTGCAGTCCACACAGACAACATGTCTGTAGTATGGTATATCAACAAACAGGGCGGAACCAAGTCCTACCCCTTGTGTCGAGAAGCTCTCAGACTTTGGCAATGGGCGATCTCCTCTCATCGGTTTCTGGTAGCAACACATATCCCTGGGAAAACCAACATTTTAGCGGACAGATTGAGCAGAGCTATTCTCATGCCTCACGAGTGGTCTCTCAAACAATCTATAGTGGAGGAGATTTTTCTAGAATGGGGTCGCCCATGTTGCGATCTTTTTGCTACTCCCCAAAACAGCAAATGCCCAGACTTCTCTCTTCCCACTGCCAGGCCATCCCCCCAGAGACGCTCTGACCCAGGATTGGCCCCAGGGACTTCTTTATGCCTTTCCTCCCTTTCCTCTGATCCCACAAGTAATCCAGAAAGCCACCGTTTTGAGAGCCAAAATGATTCTCATTGCTCCTTATTGGCCTTGACAAATTTGGTTTCCGTTCCTCCATCGTCACCTTTTGGTGCAGCCGTGGCATCTGGACCCAGTGCCAGATCTTCTGATTCACCAATCGGGTCAGCTGCACCGGTCTATCCCTTCTCTCAACCTCACAGCATGGTTGCTCCACTTCCTTCCTTAGCCAGGCTTCCTATGATCTCTAATCCTGTTAGAGACATCATAGTAGCTTCCTTAAAATCCTCTACTAGGAGGATTTATACTAGCAAATGGAAACATTTTTCTTATTGGGCAAAAGCCAAGAATATTGATCCCTTCACTGCTCCAGTACAAGCAGTTTTGGATTTCTTAGCGGAAATTTTTCACGCGGGTTCCTCTTCTTCCACGGTCAAAGTTCAGTTGGCCGCTATCTCGAACTTTCATGTCGGGTTCGCAGATCACAGCATTATGTCCCACAGGCTTTGTAGAGCCTTCTTGAAAGGAATTTTTCTCCTGAAACCTCCAATCAGGAGTCCTCCTCCTCAATGGGACCTAAATTTAGTGCTGACATCCTTGATTCTTCCTCCCTTCGAGCCAGCTGTTTCATGTTCCCTGAAATTTCTTTCATGGAAAACTTTATTCCTGGTTGCTATTACATCGGCTAGGAGGGTGTTTGAACTTCATGCTCTATCTGTTCGCCCCCCCTATTTAATCTTCCACAAAGACAGAGTATCATTGAGAACTAATCCGACCTTTTTGCCTAAGGTCACCTCAAAGACTAATTTGAATCAGGCTATTGATCTTCCTGTATTTTTCCCAAACTATTCAAACAGATCGGAACAAAAATTACATTATCTTGATGTCCACCGCCAACTCAGATATTATTTGGACAGAACAAAACAACTCAGGAAATCCGATCAACTCTTTGTTTCTTATGCTGATAACAAGAAAGGCCTTCCTGTCTCAAAAGTGACCTTGTCTAGATGGCTTTCTTCTGTCATCTCTGAAATTTATCAGCTCAGGGGAAAACAGCAGTGCTCGAAACCTAAAGCACATTCAACCAGAAGCTTAGCCACTTCCACAGCTTTTCAAGCTAGACTTCCATTAGACACTATTTGTGCAGCAGCCACTTGGGCCACTCCTCATACATTTGTTTCCCATTACAAATTGGATTTGGCCTCCAGGGACAGAGCCAGTTTTGGCTCTACAGTTCTCAAGAGTCTGTTCCATTGAGCCACCCAGGATAGAGGTGCTAGGGACGCGGTCCCATCAAGCAAGAATGAAGGCGAGATTGACAACTTAACATTGAGAAGTTATGTACCTACCATAACGTTCCATGTTAGTTGTCTTCTCTCGCCTTCTTTCTTACGACCCTCCCTCCTTCCCCCAGGACTGGACAGACCTTTCTCTCTTCAAGGAAGTATGCTTCTGAAGACCATATAGTGCTGGTCCTTCTACCATCCTTCAGGTTTTTTTCTCTCCTTCTTTCTTCCTTTTGGAAGTTATTATGCTAGGTGCTATTGCCTATTGTCATCAAACGAGATCTGGGTACTTACCTCCTTGCATCATGGGATATGGGGCTGCCTCGAGCTGGTAAAAGTGACTCTCGAGCTTAGCAAGTGCCGAGTCGGAGCCGATCCCATCAAGCAAGAAAGAAGGCGAGAGAAGACAACTAACATGGAACGTTATGGTAGGTACATAACTTCTCATTTTTGTCTGACAAGCTATCTGTAACTTTGTCTGCAACTGAAGTTTTAATGTTCTGTTTCTTTATCTATTTTATGTGGAGCTTTTCTCCCCAGGCCTCTACTGAAAATGGACATATATCCAGTTAGACTAGCCTGGTCAACAAATGAAAAATAAAATAAAATAAAATAAATAATGTGTATATATATATATATATATATATATATATATATATATATATATATATATATATATATATATATATATATATTTATATATATACATGCACAGACACACACACACACACACACACACACACACACACACACACACACACACACACACACATGTCACGGGTCCCCCCACATGGTCAACAGACAGCAGTCCTCTAACAGCAGATTTTGCACACCCCCCCCCCTCTAAGCCAACACAAGATTGGAGAAAGGAAATTCTGCCGATAGGGATGACTTCAATTAGAGATGCAGACAATAGACAAGAGGGGGCTGGAATGTATTGGAGAAAACTGGCAAAGGGACCAAGGTATTAGGAGAAAACAACTAGAGAGGGAAAGATAATAGAATGGGAAGACACCAAGAATTTATTTAGACTGCAGGTTAGAGATTGCCTTCCCTATCAGGGATTGATATCAGAATATAGACAAAAGAGAAGGAAATAGGGAGGTCCTAAATGAAAGACCAGCAGTGGTAGAGTTTTTAGTAGAATGTAGAACAGATGTGGCCATTAACAAAGGAATAATTAGTAGAGCATATAAAATATTGCATGGTGAGTATAAGAATCAATCAGAGGAGGTTAGAAAGGATTCAGAAGAGAGAAAGAATGAATAAGCAATTCACAAAAAACAATGGGAAGATATATGTATGTCTGCCAAATATGCAACAAAATTAGAAGATTTAGGATTTTTGCCTGGAAATGTTTGCATAGGTATTTCTATACCCCAAGTAGACTCCAGAGAATTTTTCCTCAGGTAGACAGCAAGTGTAGGAGGTGTGATGGGGAAGAAAGAGGTAATTGGGAACATATTTTCTGGGAGTGCGGTAAACTGGTGGACTTTAAGGATTCCCTGCAGGATGCACTGTGGGAGATGTTGGGTGGGTAGATTGGTCTGATGAGGGAGATGATTTTTCTGAGTTATGATACAGAATCGGAATTGCCTAGGCATGGTAAGGACTTGCTGTGTCTAATGGTGGCTGGCAAAAAATCAGTTACTAGAAAATGGAAATTAAAATCTAAACCAATTATACTAGAAGTAGTGAATATAGTAACAGAGATAAAACAACTAGAACTGAGATCTTTAGAAAAAGGATGGAGCAAACTACATAGGAAAAATGGGAATTGTGAGAGCAATAATAACAAGGTAGGAATGAGGTTTAAAAGGCGGCAAAACTTAAATGAGCTTTGTAATGTTTGACTGAAAAAGACTGGGTAAATTATAAGTGATAGTGATAGCTGGTGTTAGAGTCATGGACTAAAACTAAATGCTAAGAAATGCATAATAGTATCCTTTGGGAAGTCATCCATCCCTGGTAACTATCATATTGACAACACACCCCTTAGAGTTGACCCAGTAGTCAGGGGTTAGGGACACACATAGACAGTAATCTAGCCTTTCATCATCATGTGTCTACATTGATGAGGAAATCATTCTGTGTTGCGTAACTTATAAACAAAGGTATGGCATCTAAGTCTAAGGAAGTCATTGTTCCACTGTATTCGGCATTCATCAGACCTATCATTGAGTACAATGCACCCTTTGGTATGTACCAAACCAGGCATATCGAACAATTGGAACGTCCACAGAGGTTCCTCACCAAAAGAATACAGGGCGTAAGTAATATGTCCTATGCAGTCTACCTCAAGACCCTATCCCCGTATTCTGTCTCCTACAGGGTTTTGAGGGGAAATCTATGCCTGGCATCCAGGACATTGTCAGACCCCTCTCTGATGCACCACCTGCATATCCACAAAACAAACAACACCAGAATAACCTGTTCTAAAGACTTAAACCTTGCCTGTGATATAAATACGACCTGCTGGAGAGATAGATATGTATCTCAGAGACTTCTCCATCTATGGAACAGGCTCCCCATTCATGTGAAGCAGAGTTCTTCCCTAACCCAATTCAAGTGCAACTTGGATAATTGGATGGGAAACTGGAAATTCATCCCTGGTTTGGCACCTATGTCTCTAATGGACACAGGTGACCTGTAAATGGTTCATCTCCCAGGCCCATGATTACACTTATCAAGGGTATCAGAACTTGTCAGAGATTTGGGATGCATGGCTAGGCATAAACAGGCCCTTGTGGTCGTTAGTCTAGTTCACACCTATGAACCTATGTATAATGTTTGCAGCTGGAAGTGTGTCAGTATGGTTTGTTATCTAAAATGCTTGCAACTAGGATTATGTTGATGTGGTTTGTTTTCATTTATATAAATGTATGATTGCCTATGTAATAAGTGATGGTTTAATAAAGATGTTTCTTGTTTAAAAAAATGCAGGAATTGAATAATTTATGTAATGTTGCTTAGATTCTATGATATATAGCAATATATGTGAAGTAAATGTTTATGTTACACTGTGATTACTTTTATAGGAATGTAAATTTTTCTATGTCACAAGTGATAATGCAATAAAGGTGTTTGAAAAAAAGGATTTGACCAGGTCTACATGCATCCCTGTAGAGGAAGCCAGTGCAGGCATTGCTGTGATGACTTGAGGCAGTACTACCCAGAGCTGATTTGCACATGGTAAGAAGAGGGCAGGGAACAGCAACCTGAGATGTACTGTAATTATCAGACAATGTAATAAAAACAAAGACTCACTTAAATAGACACAATAAATGTGGGTGGATTTTAGTTTGAAATTTGATGATGTCATTTATTGTGTCTATTTAAGTGAGTCTTTGTTTTTATTACATTGTCTGATGAAGTTTGCTAAATCAAGTAAACGAAAGCACCAATTTCACACTTCTTGTGGCTCGGAGTCATTCTTCATCTCTATTTTGTTTTTCCAGTTTAGTTTTTGTTTGTTTTTTGTGGTTTTTGGTCTACTATGGAGAATGAACCTGGTCCTGGGTCACAAGCATTATTTCCTGGCATCAGCCTTACTGCTTCAACTGGCTCTGATGCTGTTGGAAATCTGACTGCATTGATTCAGATTTTAATCCAACATGTCGATGGGTTATGCAGCCAAATCAGTGGAAGTTCTTTACATTCTCCAGAGGCTACGGTTTCCACCTACCATTCAGGATCACAGGATCAAGGGGCTTTTACTATTGCCTCTGCTTCTTCTAATAACCTTGGTAATCCTGGCCAGAAGACAACATCGGAATTTCACCATCCCAACAATGGTCTTTCTCAGCCGAGTAGTCCACAGCAAGGATTTGTGAGTACTGTCTCCATGGTACCCTATTTAAATGATTGGTTTAAAAAGCCGGTTTTACTAGGGTCCATTAATGTTCCTTTTGAATCACAAACTAGCCCTTTTGGGGTGAATAGGAACATCATTGTGGACAATTTGAAATTATTTGACCATAAGTTGTTGAAATTTAAGAAAGTTCAGTTGGAAGTCCAGTATCTTAGGGAATGCGTTAACAGGCAACAGGTCCCTAAAGGGTTAAGGCAGTGGCGGTACCCTACTGCACTTGTACTTAATTCAACACTTCACATTGAATTATTGCGTGTTTTTTACCGACAAGGTTGTGACTTTTTAGAACTTTTAATTAAAGACTACATATCACAGATCGATGTCCTTAAAACTGAACTTGTCCGTCTGTATGCTGATATCCAAGTGGACAATGATTTTTTTTACATTACAAATACGACTTTATATGTATTTTTTCCAACATTGACAGCACGTTGCTTAAAATTAGAGACCCCAAATTGAGGAAGTTGAATAGGGACAAGTATGACTATGAACATGGGCTGGCATACCCCCCACCCCCTCTGAAAGCACACAATAAACCTTTAGCCAGTAATGGGAATGGGACTATTGAAACTAATTTAGCGGATGTTCCATCTGCAGGATCAGGATCATCTGATCAAATGAACAATATGGTCTCTGAGGGAGTGGGTGTCAGGAGAAGCGAGAGGATCTCTAACAAGCGAGATCGTGTCACTTCTGCCAGCACCCCTGATGTTGCCAATCTTCCAACCTTGTCACAGGATTTTCGGGGAGCCCGCAGCAGGAATTTAGGGGGCAAGCAGGGCATCTCACAGCAAGGATGGTGGAAGAAGAGGAAACAGCAGAACAGGAGGAGGAGATAGTGGATACCCACTTTGAGTCCTCTGCCCCTTATCTGACACTAGTATATGAGACTGCAGTGCAAATTTTATGTAATAGCACTAAAGATTTTAAAATATTTAATTATTCATGTTTCACACCATCATCTACATTGATTGAGGTCCTTGACAAAGGTTGCACTTTCGTGCCTACTGCACGGAGTGATTTGGCAAGAACCTTGATGGACTTAAAATGTTTTACCAGGAAATTGAATTTAAATGTTTTGCTTGGTAATTCCAGTAATTTAACCAATGATTTTAGAATTGCCAGCATTTTTAATTCACCATTGCAGACCTCTATTTTGTTATTTGAGAAATTGTGTGAGAATGATATTAGGCACTTAATAATAGGCCTGTTCATGGTAATTATACCTATAATTTATCTCCTGCTGAAAGGGATGAGTTATTTAATTTGAGGTTTGCAGGTATCCATATAATAAAACCGGATAAAGGTGGGGGGTTGATCTTCATTGATAATGAGGATTATAATAGGAGGATGTGTTTATTATTGTCTGGTAAGGTCTATGAACAAGTGTCCAGAAATTAAATTAATGGAGCTTATCAACTTATAAGGGGTTTTATCAATGACCTTTTTATTGATGGGTCTGTGGATATTGACCTATACAGTTATTTCGATATTACTAGCCCAGTGTTGCCCATTATTTTTGGGCTGCCAAAAATCCATAAGGATTTGAATAATCCCCCATTATGCCCAATTGTAGATGTTAGACAATCAATTACTTTGGGTGTGCCAAATTTATTAACACCAAATTGAAGCATGTACTTTTAGCAGAGCCCCATATTTGTAAAGATTCTTGGGCCTTTTTGGAAGCCATCAACAATTTACCTTACAGTGATGAGTACAACTTTCTCACAATTGATGTTCGAGATTTATACACTGTAATTCTTCAAGAAATCGGGCATAACTGGGTGAGGGATTATTTACTGGAGAAACAAGTGGATGGCTCCACTATTGATCTGGTTGATTATTTGTTGGATCTGGTGCTTAGTAATAATTATTTCATCTTTAATAAAGAATGTTATTTACAAAAAACTGGCATTGCTATGGGCTCTCTCTGAGGTGCCACTTTTGCTAATATGGTGATGGCATATTGGGAGAGAAATTACCTTTTTAGGGATGTAATCTTCCAGCAGTGGGTGGCTTGGTACACTCACTATTTGGATGATATTTTCATTATTTGGAAGGGTGATAAGCCCATGGCATTAGCCTTTGCTGATCATATCATGACGTTCATCAATTTTTTGGAATTCACTCGGGATTTCCAAAATGATATAATAGCTTGCTTGGATGTTGACTTTATCAATGATAGGACTAATAGGAGATTTATTTCTAAGATTTTTAGGAAATCTACCTAATCGAATGCCTTCCTACATTTCACCAGCTCTCACCCCTTTCATCAAAAAAGAGCAGTTGTGAAGGGTCAACTGGTCAGGGCAGCCAGAATGGTGTCCCTTGACTCTGAGTTCCAGGTGGAGTGTAACCTCTTGAAGGATATGTTCACTAAGGGGGGTTATCCAGTGGGACTTGTCAACCAGTTAATTAATGAGGTTCATGCTAAGAGGAATAGTGAGACCTTTAGACCACTCCTGCTTGGGACTCGGGGTGGACATCACGGATATGTAAGTGAAACAGTATTGAATTTGATTGGTCATATTGGTAGTCCACTGGAGGTGGACCCTTCGACTTCTCATAAGGGGCATAATATTTTGGTTACTTTGGTTACCTCAGCTGATATCTCAGCGAATATGAGATCCTCACAACCGCAGTTGGGTGTTGGCATCAATTTTGGTTTTATTACTACCTTTTCCTTGGATGCATCTTTTATTAGATCTATTTTAATTAAGAATTGATATTTTGTATATGAGGATATTACCATTAGAGATAGAGTGGGGGGTGAGCCCAAGGTGGTTTTTAGGAAGGGTTGGAATTTGAAAGCAATTGTAGAAGGCTGTATGTCCTTCCACCACTCCCTACTTTCTGGTATGTTTAAATGTGGATGTTGTAATTTTTGTAAATATATTAAAACCACTAATACCTTCACGGCACGTAATCAACGGTATTCTGTTAAAGGAAGGTTTAATTGTGAGTCAAAGGGGGTCATTTATGTCAGTACTTGCCAAAATTGTCCAGCCTTTTATATTGGTAGGACGGAGAGACCTCTGAAAAATAGGATTTATGAGCATGTGTATAAAACTGGGAAGTTGAATTTAAATAATGCTCTGGCTAGGCATGTGAGTATTAACCCTACCCATGAATTTCTGTTCGCTGCTATAGATAGGGTTGGCGTGGACGATAGGGGGGACCACTATCTTTGAGACTTGATGAAAAAGAATTAGCCTGGCAGTTAAGACTCAATGCACATGCCCCCCCGCCGGGACTTCATGATAGCCTATCCATTAAATGTATTCTTAAGCTGAAGCTGAAATCTTTGATTAGGTGATGTGGGGGTTTTGTTTCATTAGGTTAACCCTTTTGACCTTTGTGCTGTTTTGTTAGATTCTTTGCAACCTTGTAGGATTTTTTGTGCATGTGTGTATACATATTTACATAGGTAGGAGAGAGATATATACATTTATATGCATACATAAGTTTATATTATTTACATTATTAAATATATATATATATATATATATATATATATATATATATATATATATATATATATATATATATACATATATATTTATTTATTTTATTTTACATTTGTTGACCGGGCTAGTCCAGCTGGATATATGTCCATTTTCAGTGGAGGCCCGGGGAGAAAAGCTCCAACGTAATTTACAAATAATTCACAGTAATAGTCAATACAAGGTAAAAATTATTAATACATTGAGACAGAACATAAAATCCTTGCAGAGAGGCATAGTCATAACAGAGTTTAATAGACATTTGCTATACAGATTCTAAAATATAAGTATCTAATATGGAAAAAGTAGAAAAGTAATAATAAATTTTTTTTTTTTTTTACATATGTCTATAGTATGTTATGTGAGGAGGAAATTTGGGAGGGAAGGAAAAACGAAAGGTTAGTCTGGGTTGTTACAGGAACAAAGCCAGTGCTTATTAAGATGTGTTTTCAGCTGTTTTTTTAAGAGTGGAAGACAAGACAAAGATGAGATATCAGATGGTAGTTTGTTCCACGTTTTTTCAACAGAGTTAGAAAAAAGGCTGTCACCTGCAGAGTTATTGGGTATGGTAGTATTAACCAGTAGTTTGATTGAAGAGCGTAGCTGTTTCAAGTTATTATAAGGTGTAATGAGGTTAGAGAGAATTGGTGTTTTAGAAGGCTGATAAAGAATTTTGTGAGCAGTTAAGAGCTGTTGATAAGTCAGCCTGTTAGGAAGTTCAAGCCAGCCTAGTTGTTTTAGGTTATGACAGTGATGGGTTCTGAAGAGGGATCCTGTGGCAAATCGAGCAATATTATGGTAGGATGTGGCAAGTTTCTTGAGGTTATATTTAGAGAGGTTGGTATAAATAGTGGAAGCATATAGAAGGGTAGAGATAAGGTGAGAACTAGTTAAGGTGGTCCGAGCTTCAGGAGTAAGGAATGGTTTGATTCTATAGAGGGAACCAATCTTTTTGTTTATTACTTTTATTGTGTTGTTTATATGAGAATCAAAATTGAGATTATTGTCAATAGTTATTCCTAGTAGTTTTGTAGTAGCATCAGGAGAAATCAGAGTGTTATCAGAGGAAGTAATAGAGAAGTTAAGAGAGCTTGATTTGTGTGTAGGTGAGAACAATAGCAACTTTGTTTTCTTGGGGTTGAGGAGAAGGCAACGGTCAGAGAACCAATGTTCCACAGTGGAAAAAGCTTTTTGGGTAAGTGACAGGAGTTCAGTCTGAGAGGAAGCAGTGCAGATTATAGTGGAATCATCTGCATATTGTATGCAAGTAGTGTTTGGAATAGCTGACTGGAGGTCATTAATAAATATAGAAAATAGGAGTGGGCCAATTATAGACCCTTGAGGTACTCCTAAAGAGATAGGGAGGAGAGTAGATAGTGAGTTTTTCCAAAGTACTGCCTGCTGACAATTTTCTAGGTAAGATGTAAACCAGGATAAGGAAGAAGGATGAATTGAGAGAGATTTTAGTATATGCAGAAGGAGTTTGTGATTTACCATGTCGAAAGCTTTTGAAAGATCTATGAAGATGGAAGATGATAGATTAGTGTTGTTACGGTTATGATTGATAGTGTTGGTAAAGGAAAGTAATGCAGTAGTGGTACTGTGAGAAGGTCTAAAACCATGTTGACTGTTAGCAAGTAGGTTGTTATGGAGAAGGTGGTTAAGGAGTTGTTTATGGATGCACTTTTCCATGATTTTGGCTATAGGTGATAGCAATGCTATGGGACGAAAATTAGAGAAATCAATAGAATTGCCCCCTTTGTGTAGTGGGATGATGTGAGATATTTTCCAAATGGAAGGGAAAATTCCCTCCTTTATAGATCTATTTATCAGGATTGAGATTGGGTAGGCAATGGCTTTAGCTGCTATCTGCAGAAATTCTGCAGGAAGTTTGTCTGCAGAGGGTGTGGTAGGTCTAAGTTTCTGGAGTAGGGATAAGATAAATGAGGTAGGTACAGGTTGAAGGGAAAGGGGAAGAAAAGTGTGTGGGGTAGGAGAGGGTAATTTAGAGATGTCAGGAGGTAAGTGATTTGCTAGAGTTTGGATAGTATTGGTGAAGAAAGAGTTGAAGTCATTAGCTATTTGTTTAGGATTGTTTGGATTAGAGTCCTGGGGATTTGGAGTAAGTGACTGACCTGGGGATAGAAGATTATTAATACTAGCCCAGAACTTTTTGGGTTCTTTTTTGTGGTTTGTTGTAGTTGAAAGTAATAGTTCTTTTTGTCTGCCAGGATGGCTTTTTTTGTACTGTTTCTAAGCTCTCTGAAGTTATGGTGGTCAGTTAGGTTCTTAGTGGAATGCCATTTATCCCAGGATTTGTTTCTGAGAATAATTTTTTCCTTAGTATTGTTGGTTAGCCAGTGTGCTGTTTTAGCTTTGGTTCTAATAGTGCGACTTGGGGCATGGTTATCTAGTATGGATAGGAATGTAGAATTAAAGTATTCGACAGCATCATTCAGTGGAAGATGTTTTAGTTGGGACCAATTACATTGTCTTAGTTCGGCAAGAAACTGATCAGAGTTGAATTGTTTTTTAGATCTTAGTGTTTTGTAGGTGGTGGGTAAGGCTAGGTTTGATTTGTGCCTACTGATGTAAGTTAGTGAGTGGTCACTTAGGTCATCTGGAAAGGTGCCTAATTAATAGGTTTGTTGGGGAGTATTAGTAAGAATCCAGTCTGGAATGGTTTCTTTATTGTTGGTACATATATACATATGTATATATTTTTTTCTATGATGGTTGAATATGTATCCTATATATTTGATGGTGCTTTGATATAGTACAGTTATACTTGCATATATATAATTTTAGGTTTTTATGTAAATCTGTGCATTCTGCTTTAAATGTGGGTGGATTTTAGTTTGAAATTTTATGAAGTCATTTATTGTGTCTGTTTAAGTGAGTCTTTGTTTTTATTACATTGTCTGATGAAGTTTGCTAATCCCGCGGTGGTGGTGCTGCGGTAGCATTGTTGCCTCACAGTAAGACGCTGTCCGGTTCGATTCTCAGCTAGAGCGTCTTCTGCGTGGAGACATGCGTGAATGGGCGTACCTTTGTTGAAGGTTGTGTGTCAGATCTGATAACTCGGCACGTAAAAATCAACTACCAATCATTAGCGGACTGGAGTTCCGCTGTGGCGACCCCTAAATGGGAAAAGCCGAAAGATACAACAAAAGTCTGATGAAGTTTGCTAAATCAAGTAAACATAAGTGCTAATTTTACACTTCTTGTGGCTCAGAGTCGTTCTTTGCCTCTATTTTGTTTTTACAGTTTCGTTTTTGTTTGTTTTTTGTGGTTTTATGTACTGTAATTATGTTTTCACTTACTTTCCATCACCTTTTCTTAACTGCTGCTTCCTTCATTTGTACAGTGGCAGAAAGGAGGTCTAGTCATGTAGAGTATCAAAGTAGTCAGATGAAACTTTCAACAAGGCAAGCTAAGTGTGTTTCCATTTTACCCTGCAATGTACAATATTTTGAATTTATGTTGCGGTATCTGTTACTGATCATAACGTCTACACAGATTTGAGGCGAAGGAAAAGGACTCTCCATCCACCTTCCCATGGACAGCTGCTGCTAACACTGTGCTAGTGAAGGGTATGACACCAGCTGACAGGAGAGTGGTTGAAGACTCCTCCCCTGTAGGGCAGACTTATACCCATATGGCCACAGAAGCAGATGGCAGCCTTAGTGGCCACTGTCATGGAGCAGATAGTCTTTGGCTAGTTGAGCAAGATTGGGGCCTTCTGTGAGCAGATTGTGAATTCACAAAGCTAATAGGGCCTGGACATTGGGCCAGCAGTTGAGCAACCTGGCCAGAGCAACACCCACTCAGGACCATGACATTAGGATGGCTCTGGATTGTTTGCTCTTTGGGATGTCTTGGCAGCCCTCATTGGCATCTACTCACCCTATTTTCTGCCTGCTATGCCTCCTTTCTAGAGTGTCATTTCCATTCCCTGTATGTAGCATAACCATTCCCATCACTATTTATTCATTCACTGTCTGTATCCATCCTTTGTCTCCATGTATGCAGTCCCACCTCTATTTGACAAGTGTTCTGTGTCTGTCTGCCCCTGTATCATTTCTTACACCTACTTTCCATACTCACATTACTCTCACATACTATATCCCTCATTCCTTCTCTCCTCATGTAAAAAGAGGGCTGTATCCTGTCAAAAGATGCCCTACCTTCCTATCCCCCATCTTGCACTGTCCACTATGTATTGTGTGTGTGTTTTCCTCTACTTGCTCTCATGTCCTTTTCCTGTTGTCTTATGCCTCCCTTTTCTACCCTATCTTAATGAACAAATTTGTGGCCAACTGTATTAGGGACTCCCATATGTTTCCAAAGCATACTGCATTTCCATAGAATATAAATCTAGTGTTTCTTGTCGCAGCTTGTTGCCAGTCAGTGCAACAAGATGCAGTCTTGCAGTATGGTAGTCTGAGATGAATTGTCATCGTGATTTTGCTATACACTTACTTGATTCAGAGTTCATGCTCTTTTTTTTCTTTTTCACTGTACTATAGAGCACCAAGAAACTACTCAGTACTATAAATGTATGAAGCTGTGGTCTTGCTCAGCAGTGCACCAGAGAGATTTCAGTTATCCATTGCACAATCAGTGCTCACTAATATATACATAATCACCTGCCTGTCATACTGTGTATTTCTGCTTTGTGGTGCTTTTGCTGTGCCCATGTTTATCATTCCTAAACGTTTTTATCATTCCTGACCAGTGTTATTTTTTTGAAAGCAGAATCTGTGAATTTATGAATTTGTGCAAAACAGTAATTATTGAATTATAATTAAAAGGGACTTAATGGTAAAGTATTACTGAAAAACAACATACACACATACATATATGCATGCACAACCCCTTTTCCCAAATTTGCACATAGAGTCAGGGTGTCATTTCAACAGTGACAATTATCTAGAGCCAAGTTTCACACCAAACAGGTAGCTAGCCCTGCCACATACTTACATCTGAATATTTCAAGTATGGGCATTAATGCTCTTCTAGCCTGCTAATATACAAAACATGTGCTTCCATAATAACTGTCTGGGCTATTCTTAAAATATCTAAAGTAGTGCTTGCTTTAATGAAATGTTGTAGTCTATTCCCCGCATCAGCTGCTGTCTCAGAGTGCCAATTAGCACACTTCTCATTCCTATAGAATCGTCTACATAGATTGCCTGATGATTCTCTAATACCTTTTTGATAGCCCCAAACATTCCCAGAGGTAGTCGTCTCTAAATGCCCTATATACCTGAATAAGGTTTCTGTAAGAGACACTGTACAAGTTCAGATATTTTAGATCTTTCATAATAACTTACATTTTCACATCCATGGATGCCCTTGGTATATTTCCGCTGTACTCTTCCCAGTTTATTCATGATTGTTTTCTTATAAGGTTTCCATATTATTATTCCATACTCAAGTTTGGGTTTAATGTAACTAACAAACAATGACTTCATAAGTTCTGATTTTCTAGACTTTGTAAATCTTGATTATACAATGTATAATTCTATAACTATCATTAACCAACTGGATGATATAATTAGAAAAACTCAAAGCTGGATCTACCCATATACCCAGGTCCTTAAATGAATCTACATTTTCATTCACTGTATGCTGTCTTAAATATTCACCTTTCAATTTATGTCTCTCGAGTCTCATATGTTTAGTTTTTGATGCATTTATCAGCATATTACTTTCCTGTGTCCAAATAACCAGCTGTGGTGGTGCAGCGGTTAGCATTGCCACCTCATAGCGAGAGGTTCTTCGGTTCGATTCTCAGCTGGAGTGCCTTCTGTGTGGAGTTTGCATGTCTTCCCTGTGGTCAAGTGAGCTTTAAAGACATGCAGGTAGGTGTGTGTGTGTGTGTGTGTGTGTGTGTGTGTGTGTGTGTGTGTGTGTGTGTGTGTGTGTGTGTGTGTGTGTGTGTTTGTGTGTGTGTGTCTTCTGTGAAGGTTGGATGCCAGGCTGGCAACTTGACACCATAAAACTCCATTGCCAATCAAACTGTGGACCAGTGATCCACTGTGGCAACCCCTAACTGGGAAAAGCCAAAATATATTTTATTCTCCTGTGTTCAAATGGTCAATTTAGTTAAGTTCTTTTGCAGACACACCCTATCTGTAACACATAGGATCATAGGAGATTACTAGGCTATCAACCCAGAGGTCATTTTAAGTATAGCCATTTCAATCTAATGTAATACCATAGTAGTACTAGTCAATACCCAAGATTGCATTTAGTGATGACTGCCCATGTCAAGGAGGGTTGTGGGAGCTATCCCCAGTAAGAATTTTTGGTGCCCCATCCACTCGTCCAGGTTTATCTTGAACAGTGTCATAGAGGTGCTGTGTTTCACATGAATTGGTAGTCTGTTCCAAAGACATGACAGTCGCTGGGAGATAAATCTGTCCCTCCAGCATGTCCTATTTAAATCGCAGACCATATTTAAGTCCCTGGAATGGGTTGCCCTCGACCCGCTTGATTTAAAGATATGCAGTAAGTTCATTAGGTTTGGGTCATGGGTTGCTCTGTAGGCAAGACAGGGTCTATATCATAACATCAAAGTTGCAAAACCTCGAATGTTATGATATCGAACCCAAAACCTCAAAGACTGACAACAGTGAAGCCGCGGAACATCAAATTCTTTCCCAGGGAAAGAATTCAGTGGGCCATTTCCGCGGCTTTGCTATTTCCTCCATTGTGATGCGATCTTGGAGTTGGTATATTTAAGTAGGGGGGTGTGGGGTCATTAGACATAGTTTGCAGTGTTTGTGTGTTTCGTGTTTTGTGCTGGAACAGCGATTTTTTTCCCAAGGAAAAAAAAATCGCTGTTCTCAGCTTTCGGAGTTTTAAGTTTTCGCAGTTAACAGTTCGATGTTATTGTATTTGATGTTATCACATTTCAATCTTGTGATATAAACCAGGCCAGACATAAGTCTCCCCTAAGAAGTCTATATGATATGGAGTATAGTGACAGGGACATTAGTCAGTCTGTGTAAGGCACATGCTGGAGGCCTTCGATCTTCTTTGTTAGAAACCTCTATGGTCTCTCTAATTGCTGCAGGTGGTTAGTATGGTACATATCAAATGGGGCGTTATACTCAATTATGAGCCGGATAAGTGCTGAGTATGGGGGGGGTTATAACTTCTTTTGCTCTCAAGGCAATGCCTTTAATAATCAAGTGAGCTATGTGGAAAGCTTTCCTTACAATGGTAGACACATGGTGTTCAAAGTCAAGGTCGCGGTCATCCTGTGATCCCAGGTTCTTTACCACTTCATGGGTACTTAGGGTATTGTTGTTGAATTGATAGTGTGAAGGAACATTGTTTATGTCAAAGGGAATGATGATGCATTTCTTTGTATTCAGTTTGAGACTGTGACTAATACACCAGTTGATGGTCTGTGTGAGACAATCCTGGAGTATATTGACATAATTTGGGGATTCAATGATTGCATCTAGTTTGCAGTCATCTGCAAACCTGGTCATCAACAACCCTTTAGTTTTGACCTGAACGTCTGAGAAGTATATATCAAACAGTAGGGGCCCAGCACTGACCCCTGTGCCACCCCACTGGTAACAGGTCTGCTGACTGATGTGGAGTCATCCACTTTGATAGTGTGTGTCCGGTTTGTGAGCCAGTTGGCAACTCATCTTACAATGAAGGGGTTTACATTCAGTTTGCTCAGTTTATTGGTAATGCCTGAATGTGGGATTGTGTTGAATGCCTTTGCCAAGTCGAGGTATGCTGTGTGCACAGATTTGCCCTCATCAATGGCCCTGGTCACACTTTTAAAGAAATCCACCAGATTTAACAGGCAGGATCTGCCCTTCACAAAGCTGAATTGGGTAGGATCCAGGGTTTGGAGGTCACCTATGTCTTTATTTATGAGGTACATAATAATACATTCCATGATCTTACAGAGGAGGCTGGTTAGGCTTATGGGTCTGTAATTCCCCAGGTCTGTTGCTAGGCCACCTTTATGGAGGGGAATAACTGTAGCTGTTCTCCATACTACAGGAACAAAGCCAGAGGTTAGGCTGTGATTGAAAAGGGTACTTAGTGGTGATGCTAGTTCATGTTTTAGCCTGTTTAAAAGACAGCCTGGGATGGCATCTGGTCCCATAGAGGCTGTGTTCTTTGCCTTGGACAGGGCTTTGAGGACCTGTTCTTCAGATATGTAAGGTGGGGGAAAGTTTGGGGGGGGGTTGTTGCAAGTTAGGAGGGGATAAAGGAGTGAAATTTTAGCTAAACCTATCCACTACCAGGCTCTCCATCTCTGTGGTGTCAGTGTGTGTGATACCATTGGCCACTAGTTCTGCACATGCTTGGATCCTACCCTTTAAGTTATGTACGCAGCTGTAAAATGCCTTATGGTTATCCATGGCAATACTTGCTAGGTTTCTGTCAAAGGAGCTCTTGGAGGATTTGATGAGTTGTCTTATTTGCCTGTTAAGGCTGAGGAGGGTGCTTTTCCATTACTGGGTCCTTGTTTTTGTTTTCTTGGACAGCAACATTTTGCATTTATTGCAGAGTGCTGATGCTGGAAGTCCACCATGGCATCATGATTTTACTTGGGACTCTGGCTTTGATTCTGTCTGATACAGCCAAGTTTATATACTTATGCAAGTGATTGTACAAAGCATTAGTGTAAGCTTTAGCTTAGTTACCATTTTCAGCTTGGGGTGAGGCTTGGAATGCATTTATACCTTCACCTAGGAGGGTATAGTTTGCCTTAGTAAAGTTTTTTAGTTTGATATGTAACCAGTTTACCCAATTTCAAGTCATCTGCATACAGACTGTAGAACACCTCAGATGAAAAATATGTGGACAATGCAATCTAAACAAGCATGGGTCTAGGACAGAGCCCTGTTGGACACCCTGACTGTAACCATGAATTTCACCTATCCAATTGCTGTAGGATACTTGCAATGTCCTGTTTGTAAGCCATGCAGCTGTCCATCTTATCAGGAGTACATCAATGCCTAGTTGTTTTAATTTAATCATTGTGTTTTGTGTATGATCCTGTCAAATGCTGAAGTTAAATCTATATAAATTACATTGCAGCACAGTTTTTCATTCATAGTTGCTATTATATTGTTATAGAACATCATCATATGGGTGGTAATAGATCTATTTTTAACATATACATGCTGATATATGGTTTCAAGTCCCAACCTTTCCATGTTGTGCAATAACGTATCCAGTATTACCTTGCCCATTATTTTTCCACAACATGAAAGTAAACTTAAGGGTCTGTATGACTTTTGGTTTGTCCTATTCCCCTTTCCCTTAAAGTCAGATTTAACAAGTGCAGGTCTCCAATCTTGAGGAATCCCCATATTTATATGACCTAGTAAATAATAGATATAATGGTATTGTAAGTTCTTGTTGAAGTATTATTAGGTCATTATTACTAATTCTGTCTCCTCCTTGTGCCTTGTTTGAATTCATTTTGCATACTTCTTTTTCAATATAATCTAATTTGATTTCATTGTCTAAGGTTACCTGGATGTCACTAGGACAATGTATCACCCACTTTGTGCAGTCAAATTGCTTTGCAAAAGATTTTGTAAATATATCTATAATCGGTTATTTCTGAGAATACATGATAGACTATGCAGTTTGTCAGTTTGTATGTCTTTACTCCTTCCACACCTTTCATATCTATAAAAATGCTTTCCTGTTATGCTCAATATCGTTATATAAATTTTCTTTAAATATTTCTTGATCTTGTCTCACACTGTTTAATTTGTCTGTCCAGCTTGTTTATTTCAGTTTTCAACATTGTAGTTTGGCCTCTTTTTTCATTTCTTATATTTTTGTCACCTTTGTCTCACCTTAATCAAGTATCTTGTTCTTAGGGAAATATATTTTTCTGACAATGTATGCCTAGATCCTGATGTTAAGCATTCTTTTATTATTTTTTTTTTGCATTCAAACAATTTCTCTTTTAAAATCTCCACATTCCTTCTATAGTTTTTCTACTGAATCCATCACTCCAGTTAGTTTTACATAGTGACAGTTTTGCAGTTAGTTTTACATAGTGATTAATGTCCAAACTTACACCAAAGTACTATACGACCATTTATATAAATGCATGGATTCAGCAATATGTGACAGGACAAAATCCTCCTCCTCAAGAAAGAGTAAACCTAGCTGGTTGACATCGGCTATAAATAAACTCTACAACAAAAGGAAAAAAATTGCTGTCTAGAGCCAAGAAGGAACAGGTGCCAAACTGGAAGCAATCTCTCCTTGGCCTAAACAGGCAAATAAGGATATTAGTGAAGTCCTCCAAAGCTAACTACGAGTCCAATTTGGCCACATCTACTAAAGACAATCACAAGGCTTTCTTCACATATGTCTGCAATCTAAGGGAAAACACCCAAATCTGCTCAAAACTGATGGTCAAGGACACCAAGAACACAAATGCCATGACTGTAGCCAACCTGCTGGCAGACAGGTTCAATGAAAATTCAACCCTCTGTCCCCACCATCAGTAATCCAGGATATCCCTAGCACCTGACCCTCACCCCTTATCTCTAGGGAACAAGTCATTAGCACCCTTTCTAAGGCTAAAAACACAGCTTTCATGGGACCTGATAACATCCCAGGCTGTATCCTGAATCAACTCAGACAAGAACTCACATCACCATTAGGCACCCTATTCAACCTAAGCTTGAGTACTGGCTTCATCCCAGCTGAGTGGAGGACAGCCACAGTCAACCCTCTGCACAAAGGTGGAGAGTCCACCAATCCAGGCAATTAAAGACCTATCAACCTAACTAGCCTGATTTGCAAGGCCATGGAGTGGATTATCATGGACCTCAGTAGCAAGGACATTTAGCAACCTCCAGACACTTGATACCACATAGTTTGGTTTCATCAAGGGGAGGACATGCCTGTCAAATCTGGTCAACTTCTTTGAGACAGTCACCAAAGCCATGAACGAAGGGAAGATGGTGCATTCCGCCTACCTTGACCTGGCCAAAGCCTTCTATACTATTCCCCTCTTAGGTATAATAGATAAACTCTCTCAACTAGGCATCAATCCATATGTTACCAGATGGGTAGCAAACTGGCTCATTGATAGAACCCACCTAGTCAAAATAGGGGAATCCACCTCAAGCAGTAGACCCGTAACGAGTGATGTACCTCAGGGATCGGTCTTGAGGCCTCTGCTGTTTGGGGTATAATTTTCTGAGGTGCAGGCTAAAACCAGTTGGCTATGGTAGACCAAGTTTACAGATCACTTTAAGCTGGGTGCTATCTTCAATTCCCCTAGTGATGTGGACATCCTCCAAGAGGGTCTCACCCAAACAAATGACTGGTGCCAGAAATATAGCCTCAAACTGAATGTCAAAAAATGCATCATCAGACAGTGATGTCCCCACAAATGATCACATTTATAATAAGTTCCTAAGCACGCAGTCAGTCGTGAGGGACTTGGGCACCCAGGTTGATAGCAAACTGACTTTTGACCACTGTATTGCCTCCATTGTATGGAAAACTTTCTACATGGCCCACCTCATTAGTAAGGGTATCTCATCCAGGGACAAGGTGGTCATAACATCCCTGTATTCTTCCCCTATAAGACCCATTATTGAGTACAATGCCCCTTTTGGCATGTACCTCACAAAGCACATGCAGCAGCTGGAAAGATCACAGAGGTTCCTCACCAGGAGAATCCAGGGCCTATATTGGGAGGGTGGCCTAATGGTTAAGGTGTTTGCCTTAGAAACACAAGATGCAGGGTTTGAGTCTCACAAGGGATAATTCACTAGGCTTAAAATGGCTCGCAAGGGCAGTTAGCCTTGTACTAATCTATGAACCGAATCTATATCATGTCCTCATAAATATGCACAAATTTTTAAGTGGGAGGTTGGCATAATGGTTAAGGGGTTTACCTTACAAACATAAGGTGCAGGGTTTGATTCTCACATGGGGTAATTGGCTAGGCTGAAAATGGCCCACAAGGGCAGTTAGCCTAGTACTAACCTCTGAAACATCTACCCTACACAGATAGGCTAGAGGCCCTGTCCCTCTACTCAGTTTCCACAGACTCCTCAGAGGTGACCTCTGTCTAGCATGCAAAGCAATCTCAGACCCCACCTTGATGGGACTGCTGCATATCCCCAAGTCAAGCTACACTTGAGTAACCCACACGAGCAACCTCAACCTGGTCTGTGACATCAATAGGATTTGTTGGTGGTACAGATTTGTGTCCCAGAGACTCCCCCTTTTTTGGAATAGACTCCATCTCCACATCAAGCAGAGTACCTCATTAACCCTTTTTAAGCGCAACCTGGGTAACTGGATGGGGAACAGAAAATACACCCCTGAGATTCCACCTGTATCCCTGATGAACAGTGGCATAGAGTGCTGACTTGTAACATGGGCAAAATTCTTGCCTAGGTTTGTAAGGGCCTCACGGCCAATAGCCTAATAACTTCCTATGATCCTATAAAAACCTGTAGGAGACAGAATACAGGGATAGGGCCTTGAGGTGGTCTGCATAGGACATTTTACTTATACCCTGTATTCGTTTAGTGAGGAACCTCTGTGAACATTCCAATTATTGGATATACCTGGTTAGGTACACACCAAAGGGGGCATTGTACTCAATGGTAGCTGTGGTGAATGCCGAATACAGTGGAACAATGACTTCCTTGGACTTAGATGCAATGTCTTTGTTTATAAGTTGCCCAACATAGAATGATTTCCTCACCACTGTAGACACATGATGGTCAAAGGCTAGATTACTATCTATGTGTGTCCCTAAGTCCCTGACTACTGGGTCAACTCTAAGAGGTGTGTTGTCAAGATGATAGTTACCAGGCATAGATGACTTCCCAAAGGATACTATTATGCATTTCTTGGCATTTAGTGTTAGTCCATGGCTCTGACACCAGTTGTTTGTCTGTGTCAGCCCCTCCTGGAGAACATTTGTGTCACTGTGAGATTCAATGACAGCTCCCAATTTGCAATTATTTGCAAATGTATTCAGCCAGAGACCACTGACATTGGCCCTGACTTCTGAGAAGTAAACGCCAAAAAGGAGCAGTCCAAAGACTGATCCCTGAGGGACTCCACTTGTGACTGGCCTGTTTGGAGAGATGGACTTCCCAGTTCTAACTTCCTGGGTCCTGTCTGTGAGCCAGTTGGTTATCCACTGGGTGACATATGGATTTGTACCTAACCTCCTGAGTTTGTCAACAATGCCCAAGTGGGGTATTCTGTCAAATGCTTTGGCTAGGTCAACATAGGCAGTGTGAATGATTTTGCCCTCATCCATTGCTTTGGTGACCTTCTCAAAGAAGTCCACCAGGTTGAGTAGGCACGATCTGTTCTTGACAAAACCAAACTGGATAGGCTTCAGTGTTTGGTGGTTTACTATATCTCTATTGATCATCGCCATGATAATTCTTTCCATGGCTTTACATATAAGACTAGTGAGACTTATGAGTCTGTGGTTTCTTGGGTCTGTAGATGGCACACCTTTGTGCAGAGGGATGACTGTTGCCTTTCTCTATTCGTGAGGCATGAAGCCTGTTTTGGGGCTACAGTTAAATAGTAATTCCAGAGGCCCTGATAGGTCATGTTTCATGCTATTTAGAAGGCAGCCTGGGATATTGTCTGGGCCCATTGATGCAGCATTCTTGGTCTTAGAGAGGGCATTAAGGACCTATTCCCTAGTGATAGGAGGGGAAGTTATATTTGATGATATTTCTTGAGAGAAGGTTGAGGGGGAGAGGGGTAAAGTTGGAGCTGAATTTATCAGCCAGGAGGTTTTCTATATCTTCTGGCTCAGTAAAGGTGGCTCCATTTACAGTGATCTCTGCACACAACTGTGTATTGCCTTTGAGGTTGCGGACATAACTAACACATGCTTTGTAGTTGTCCTTGGCTTGGAGGCCAAACTTACATCAAATTTGGCTTTGGTAGAATTTATTTGTCCTCTGAGTTCTTTGTTTAGTTTGATAAGAGTGCTTTTATCCTGCTGGGTGCTACACCTCCTAATATTTGCCATTAATTTTCTTCTTCCTGTTATACATCCTATTGATTTTGTGATTCCAGCAGGGTGGCTTGTTTTTTGAGTTAGTTCTGTACTTCTTCCTGGTGGGTACAGCTGCCTCTATGCATGTACTAACATGCTTGTACAGGGTTTCTATGAACAGTTCTGCATAGGCAGCAGTGTTCTCAGGGTTTATGGGGCCTGAAATTGTGCCAGGTCCTCATCTAATAGCAGGAGGTTAGCCTTAGAATAGTTCCTGAATATTCCAGGTTTAGCTGGGGGTACAGATTTTATTTTTACTTCACAGGAGACCATTTTGTGGTTTTGACCTTACCAGGAATGCTTTACAGTAGGGGGTGTGCAGCAGTCTTCCATATTAGTGAGGACTAGATCCAGTATGATTGCACTCCTGGCTGGTGTGACTGTAGCATATGTGATTAGCACAACTGATGCTGATAGGTAATGGATTTTTAAATAATTGAAACAATAGAGATCACAGCAGAGAGAGATTTGCAGCACTCCTTTTTTGACTGAATGTGTTGAATAGTACTGGATTGTCACAACCCAGAAAGCTCTTCTCTCTAAGTAGACTTGGAAGTACCATAATTTCACTATTTTTCAAACTACATATTTTCATTTCACTCTCTTAGTTAAGTCAAAAAATGCAACTTTATAGTCAATTCTCCTCTGTCCACTGATCATAGCATGAAATCAGGCAGAACGAAGTGGGAATTTCAAGTGCTATGATCCTTGCTCAAACCAAGACACTGAGAGGTACTCTTTAAACTGATCAGCAAGTAGCGTTTTAAAAAATGACACTGGGGAGAACAAAGACTGAACTTATTTTGAGGCCCCTTTTAAAGAAAAAAAACTTCAGCCTTCACTGTTGTTAACCTTATGCCAGAATTTTTCTCTTTGAAGTATCACTGATATAATTATGTTTAGAAAGACTGGTATTCCACAGCAGATTAATAAAAAGGACACATTACATCTATGCTCCAAATTTGGCCATGAAAAAGAAGCCAAGACCTATGATAGTAAGGATGCAGTCATATCAGCAGAAGGAATCAATCCTGACAAAAATGTGTCAGGAGGGTAAATTAATATCAGTTGGTGACACCAGAGTCATCATGGAAAATGATTATTCATGTACACCAGGCAGAAGGCAAGTGAGTTTATCACTGCAATCGGAGGGAGTCAAGAGGTAGGGATGAGATGCAAGTTGTTATATCCAGCTGTCTTCAGAATATTTTTTCAGAAGGAGCAAAGACATTCTTGTATGCAGAACAGTTGAAAGATGAAAAAGGAAATAAAAAATGTTTAACTAGCAAAAGGTGAGCCAGCAAGTTGAAAGGAAGTCTGCTCTGATGTTGGCACAACCCATAGATAGAACTTGTCAGTAAGACCTTTTCCAGTGTTCCAAAGGAAAATGATTGAGTGACAAAAAAGCACAGCAGCTGATGAGAAAAACAAGGATTTCATTGGATTTGAACCAGATACTGGTGTCTGGGGATCGATAAAATGAAGAGGAACAGCAAAAATCTGAAAGTAGGAAACAGGCAGACTGTAAAGGAATATTTTATAAGATACAATTTGGACACAAAAACTGTGCTGAAATGAAGAAGGTAAAAAAAAGTATGGAAGTTTAAAAGCAAACAAAGCTCACTGGACAAGTCACAAAAAGTAATTTAATAGGTTGTAAGCCCTTTTGTTCTGAACAAAAGTGCTTACAACTTATTAAATTACTTCTTGTGACTTAGCCAGTGAGCTTCGTTTGCTTTTATACATTCCCCCGGATTCACTAATCCTCCGTGCAGGACAACTCTAGTCCTGCACGGAAGCGCCAGTCTAAGAGGAGGACGGCAGCACGCCATGCATATTAAGGAAGGCGCACTGCCTGAACACCTAATGCTACACAGAGCATGGACGAGTGCAGGGGGCGTGTCTGAGAGCAGAGCTCTCAGAATAAACACTCCCCCTACAAAGTAGAACAGAAGAATGTGTACATAAAAGAGCGATACCACTCATAAGTTTCTGCATATCCCCACCAACAGTCCCCATGTGTTCAACAGCAATGGTACACCGAAAAAAACATGAAGAAACCCTTGTAATAATGTATTTAAAACTCCGAGTACAGCTGACCGTAGGTGCGTGGGTTTGCCCATCGCTTAGCTACTGGTAAAGCATCATGAAAGGCTGAAGAGGATAACAAGGAAGATATAGCAAATGAACAGCACAGCAATAGCGTAGTGGTCAGAGCACCTGCCTAACGAGGAGGCATTCTCGGCTTGAGTCCCACTGCAGCACATACCATTTTCCATGTGTAATCTATATACGAACAATTATGCACAATTTATTGCTGTATAACATACCAAATATTTAAATGTGAACTGGAGTATGCACATGTGAAGAGTCAGTACCATAATGAATAAGTCAGCAATAAGCAGGCTTAAGCACAGATAAGTAATAGTAAGCATATGTAAGCAATAGTAAGTGTGTGCAAGTGCATATGGGCAGGGTGAAGCACCGCCGACACAGATCAAGCAAAGGAGATGCTAACTGTGTGTAACACACTGTGACCGGAAGTCAGCAGTGCTAACCTCTGCACAAACCTGCTCACAACCGCTTGAAAGTGCCTTAAGCACACCGTATCCAATGGCCGGTGTCACGTGTGGGTCTGTGTACACTAACAGAGTCAGTCCTAGGTATCGCAAAGCAAACATGGCATACAAGGTTGGCCGGTATGCACACGAAACACAGTACCCAGCAATACCAGTCAACATTACCGAATATGTATCTAAAGAATTAGAGGTATATGTGTTTGTATGAATACCCATAACTATACAGATATATACCTCCCCTCTCTGTAGTACAAATGTATACATACATAGATAGACATATAAATAAATACCCACAAATACAGATATACATATGCAGACACCCATACATCCACATGTCATTAAATATATATACAGCAGTATATATATATATATATATATATATATATATATATATATATATATATATATATATATATATATATATATGTATATATATATATATATATATATATATATATATATATACACACACACACACACACACACACACACACACACACACACACACACATAGGTGCATAGATATACACAGATATATAACTATGATAAGATACAGCACCTAAGAATGACATATGTTCACAGGCCATGCCAATGGAGGTGAGGGGCCCAAGCAAGAAACGTGTAACACGTAGCATGAACTCCCCCTCCCAGCCAGACAGAGGAAACATACAAACAAACCACAAACAATGTAAATAATCCATTGCTTCCCAGACTACAGGCAGGATACAACCAGGGAGGGACACAGTGGACCCATGAAGTCTAATCTTGGAAGAGAGACAGGAGCGTCCCTTGCGGGACATCCCAAAAATTGTCTTGTTATAGGAGGAATCCTGTGCGACAACCCATCAAGGCGGGGTGTGTACATGCCCGGAATGCAAGGGTGGGAAAGCCTGATGACCCATGGGTCGAGACAATGTACGAGATGGGTCCTGTGAAGTGGAGAGTGGCCAGTACGTAGTGATGTGTTTAGACCCGACCTGCACCCAGAGTAAGGATGAGTGCTGTAGAGGAGGTGCAGTTGTGGAACTATGGGTAGGTAATTATGGGTCTAGGCATACAGGTGTTTGCTGGAGTGGGTCTATACGGACAGCCCCAAGGATGTAAGCAATAGTGTTCATTGGGCAGAGGTGCCACCCAATGAGCAGCCACACCTGCTACGAGTCCCACTGCAGCACAGTCTATTTTACATGGCAAAGAACGGAATAACCAGATGTAGATGTAAATATGTAGAGGTATGTGTGTGTATATCTACCCATAGCTACATGGAGATATACCTGTCCCTCTCCATAGTACAAATGTATACATACATAGACAGAATACATATAAATACCCACATATAGATATAGACCTAGACCACTGAAACATACAAACACACAATAAAAGTAAACACACCACTGCTTCCCGGACAACAGGCAGGATTTTACCAGTGGGAGAGACCCGCCAAGTCTAATCTTGAAACAAAGACATGAATGTCCCTTGTGGGACACCCAAAAATTCAATGATTTTCGGGTTTTCAGCCATTACACTGATGTCCAATGACAGTCCATGCATGTTCCCGGTCTACAAGGTAGGGGAAACCTGATGATCCATGGGGAGAGACAACATATGTGATGGGTCCCAAGAAGTGGGGAGTGAGTAGTGTGTGCTGGTGTGGTCAGACCCGACCTGCACCCGGAGTAAGGTAGAGTGCCGAAGAAGATGTGCAGTTTGGGAACTATGGGTATGAAATTATGGGCCAAGCTGTGCAGGTATTGGCTGGAGTGGTTGTATGTGGACCGCCCCAGGGATGTAAGCAATAATGTACATTGGCCAGAGCCACCGCCCAATGGGCAGCCACTCCCGCTACAAGTCCCACTGCAGCACAGTCTATTGTACATGGCAAAGAATGGAATAACCAGATGTAGATGTAAAAATGTAGAGGTGTGTGTGTATATATACCCATACCTACATGGAGATATACCTCTCCCTCTCCGTAGTACAAATGTATACATACAGAGACAGAATATAATTAAATACCCACATGTAGTTATATACATATGTAGACACCCATACATCCATATCTCGTAAGATATATATATATATATATATATATATATATATATATATATATATATATGCATACATATGCAGATATATATATATATGTGTGTGTATATAGATATGTATATATATATATATATATATATATATATATATATATATATATATATGTGTGTGTGTGTGTGTGTATACATACATATATATATATATATATATATATATATATATATATATATATATATATAGCTAGGATATGATACAGAAGTTAAGAATTACATATGTTTACAGGCCATGCCAATGAGGGTGATGGGTCCAATCAACAAACGTGTAACACATAGCATCAACCCCCTCCCCCCCAGCTAGACAGGTGAAACATACAAACACGCAATACAAGTAAACACACCACTGCTTCCCAGACTACAGGCAGGATACTACCAGTGGGAGAGACCCGCCAAGTCTAATCTTAAAACAAAGACATCAATGTCCCTTGTGGGACACCCCAAAAATTGATGATGATTGGAGTCATTCCCTGTAATGATTTATCTAACCAGGCTGTGTACATACACGGACTACTAGTTTGGCCAAGCCTGATAACCCATGGGTCGTGACAGTGTATGACATGGGTCCCGAGTCGTGGAGAGTGGGCAGTGTGTAGTGGTGTGGTTAGACCCCACCTGCACCCACAGTAAGGATGAGTGCTGTAGAGGAGAGGCAGGTGGTATGGTTATGCAATTATGGGCCTAGGCGTGCAGGTGTTGGCTGGCGTAGTTGTATTCGGACCACCCCGGGGATGTAAGTAATATTGCGAATTGGGCAGAGCTTCCGCCCATACCTCTCAACCTCTTAGAGCAAAACCTCTGGACAGAACCTAAACTATTGGGGGGACAAATAGGGACAGAAATTAAATATTCCACTTACAACCTTAGAAAGCTGATAGAATAATAGTTTATGCATTAGCATGACTTTTCTGAAGGATGTGGAGTCTTAAACTCAAATACTTGTCTTTATTTAATGACTTCACTTCCCAGGTATTTGCCAGACAGGTGCAGATTGTAAGAGGAACACACCAAAATTATGAAGCAAAACTCTGGACAGTCTGCGGAAACTGTACAGTCGACAGGTATGCCCTAACGGGCAGCCATTCCCGATATGGGTCCCACTGCAGCACAGTCCAGTTTGCATGGCAAAGTACGGTATAACCATATGTGTTGCTGCATAACCCACTGCATAACAACTAAGAACACATGGTCGCAACACCCCACTGTAGGCATGTAAGCCAATCTAATTGGCATCACAAGGTATTATTGTAGTCCTCACCCCCACCCAGGGGTGTGAGTGTCCAACGCAAACACCAAATGCAGTGTTTATGCACAGCTGTTGTCATAGACAACATGGTCAGCTGTGGACCTTCCCTGCAGCTGTCCTGCACATCCCTGGATAATTCCCCTACTAACTCCACCCTTTGTGCCCCATGCACACCATGTACCTATCAGCCACTGTTCCATTTCTATTAATGTTTAAGGTTACACGTAGGTGACACCCTCTTCCCCCACTATATTGCCAGCATCTGGATCCCCCAACCCACATGTAGTATCTCAGCTGTCTCACAGGACACATGTAAATAGCACATGAAGGAACACCACAACCACACTTGGATCAGCACAGGCTCACCACCTTGCGAACCCCCCCCAACTTACACTCTATACCATTAAATCAACTAGTGAAATTTACGTCTCTTGTTCTGCCTCGCATACAAATCCCAACATCCGACAAACCTTCCCTATTGCTCCCCATCCAATTATTCCTACAGGCTACTATACAGTTATAATGTCACTGCCACTACCTACCTACTCCTTTACTATTCCCCTCTACTATACCACACAGGTATGGAATAACTACACCTACCCGAATACCTGCATGTAACCTATCCAGACCTGTTAAACAGGAATCCAACTTCACCTTAAACTGACCTTTGTCAACAGTCATACCTGACATGTAAACCTGACCTAAACATGGATAATACCGACATGTTAACGTAAACTAAGCATGAAGAATGGGAGACGTAGCTATGTTGCGTCTGTTACCCTCTATGAATGTGAAAACCCCAGTATTAATTGGAATAAGTAGCTGGGGTCAATGTGGAGCTCTACTCCCCAGGCGACCACTGACAATGGACAAGTATACAGTCAAATTGTCCTGGTTGACAAATGTGAACTAAATACATGATGTTGCGCATGTGTATGTGGGAGCAAGCAGGTATAAGCCTGTTTGGCTGCCGGTATGCAATTACCACACTGGTGAAGCAATGTAGAGGATAACTCAGTGCAAGATGCCGCAACCAGAGGTCAGCAATGCTGTGCTTCCTGCAAACCAGCGCATACCCGCCTACAAATGTTCTACAGTGCCTTAGTCACTCTGTAGCCAACAGCTGTTGTTGTGGCCATTAACAAAATAATCTGCACTGCCAGGTTGCAAACCCCCGACCCTGCACAGTATAGCCGACGTGAGTTCCACTAAGCCATGGCGGATACACATTCAGCTGCTGTGATCACAAACACATCATCCAGCACAGTCATCCAACAGTATAGGAAATGTATATAAGTGTGTAGATTAATACCAGCACACGTGTCCATTGCTCAACCACAGTATTATGAGCAATCTATGTGCATCACAGAACAGTGCCTGTCCAATCATACTGTAAGAATAGTAATCCTGCATAATACCTAAGGGAATAATAATATATGGTGCACACCGTGGTTGCATGTGAGTGTGCTTCATGCACAGTATGTCACACCTGGGGCATTGGTTCTGTGGAACCGGGAGATGAGGCTGGCCAGGTGTGTGAGCAAACCGCTGCTACACAAAACCCTGGCAGGATATTACCAGTGGGAGAAACAGTGTAGACCAGCTAGATCTACTCTTGACACAACAACAGGTCCAGCCCTGGCAGGATGAACCAACAGTTGTGAGTCACATCGATGTCTCCACCAGTAGTGGAGGAAGATCAAGGGAAGGCTGGTACATATATGGACTAAACGGAAGAACAGCCTGCAGATGCTTGGGTCAGGACAGTATTCTGGAGGAGTACCGAGACGTGCAGAGAGGGAAATGTGTGGAGGTGTGGTATGGCAGGGCTAGCAACTGGGGAATGGATGGATGCTGTGTACGTGGAGCTCGGGGGCTGGGAGAAGGGAACATGGGTATGTCATTATGGTAGACATATGCCAATGAAGCAGAGCAGCAATAACGTAGTGGGCAGAGCATCCGCCTAACGCGCACGAATTCCCGGTTCGAGTCCCACTGCAGCACATTCTATTTTACATGTAAAATCCGTATGTTAACATCGTTGTGCTGTATAACCTACTAAATAACATTTATATTTGCACAGGAGTACTGCCTTAAATGCACATGTGAAGTGTCATAATGACTAAGGCACTAGTAAGCAGGTGTAAGCACAAAACAGCAGTAGTAAGCATGGATAAGCAGTTGTAAGCGTGTGTACATGGTATTTGCGTGGGGGTAAGCATTGCCTACATAGATTAAGCAAAGTAGATGCTAGCTGAGTGTAAGGAAACGCAACAGGAGGTTAGCATTGCTTAGCTCTGCGCAAACCCATGCACACCCATGCACACCCATGTACAACAGCTCAAATGTCCCTTACTCACTCTGTATCCGACATCCGGTGTTCTGCCCAGCAACAAAATATACGGCCTCTGCAAGGCCCAAACCCAGGACCCTGCACATCATACACTATCTGATTTACCAGTAAACCATGGCAGATGTACATACCCATTTATGTCACATACATATCATCCAGCACAATCAATCAACAGTACAAGAAATGTAGTAATAGCACACCACACAACCTCTTAATGCATGAATCCCGGACATAGTGCACCATAATGTGGGTACAAATAGGGAGATCTGCCATATATTGCTCTAATACACTTAAAACATTGCAAGTTATACAGTTATATGTAGTCGAACACATATATTGAAGGAGATGATAAGTCAAACACAAACGTGTCGGCACAAATGAATGACCTCAGTCTTAAGGTCATCCATGTCAATTGCCAAGAGAATGAAGTACAAGCCACACATATAAGCCGAACATGCATTGACATATGGACAGATATACATCTGTAAATGTAGACAGATAGACAGCTATAGGTATATATATATATATATATATATATATATATATATATATATATATGTGTGTGTGTGTGTGTGTGTGTGTACATGTATGACTCACAAATAACCATATAACAGCAATTGTACATAGCTAGATAAATATGTTCAGTGTATATATCCATATATATATATATATATATATATATATATATACATACATACACACACACACACACACACACACACACATATATATATATATATATATATATATATATATATATATATATATATAAATACATATACATATCTAGAGCTATATCAATGTCCAGTTCTATCCCTCTATATAGGGGGGTTTCACAGATATAATTATGCAGATACACACACACACACACACACACATATATATATATATATATATATATATATATATATATATATACAGATACAGATAGACATGTGTATATGATTTGCACATGGGAACTGACTCCTGGCCCACTCCGTACAATATAACAGACCATGAGCACAGTTAATGAGGGTGGGGGCACAAATGAAGGACACCTGGTAATTAATGCTATGTAACCCCTCCCCCAGCCCTAATGGATATGCTGTGCAATCCAATATCCAGCACATCCAGTACTTGACGTCAGGACCTCCCACAACACAGCTACAATGCTCCAACAGTAATCCAAGTCACCTATACATGTCAGGGCAATATCTGTAACATATCATGCAGAAAAGCCATTGTACCGCAGGGAATGTACAATGTTGAAGGGGTACACATTACAACAGTACAGATATGCACACAAATCTATACATTGACAATCATGTGCAGGTATATATATATATATATATATATATATATATATAGTGATATATATATATATATATATATATATATATATATATATATATATATATATAGCTATATATATATATATATATATATATATATATATATATATACATATATATATATATATATATATATATATATATAGGGTCTATATTACTTACATAAACGAACATTTAAATGTTCGAATCTCTAAAGGTCGACCTTTAGAGATCGAACATTTAAATGTTCAAAAATGTAATAAAAACAAAATAAAGAAAACAAAAATTAAGAAAACTGTTTTAGCAGGGGGGCAAGCCCCCCAGCACCCCCCACACCCCCCGCTACTTAAATATACCAACTTCAAGATCGCACATTAGTGCACTACAGTGTGGAAATGGGAAATTTCCACTTCACTACATTGTAGCACGATCTTGGAGTTGGCATATTTAAGTGGGGGGTGTGGGGGGTTGCCCCCTGCCTACACCCTTTGGTTTATGTATTTATTACTTAGTTTTTTTTTTATTTTTAAAGATTTTTGAACATGTAAAAGTTTGATCTATAACGTTCGACCTTTACAGATTCGAACATTTACGTGTTCGTTGATCTAATACAGACCCTATATATATATATATATATATATATATATATATATATATATATATATATATATATATAGGCAGATATGATATATGAGATATATGGGTACATACACATATACACAGACAAAGGGTATTAGTGGCCATACATATGTAGAAGTAGTGTGGACGTACTGGGTGAAATGTATATCCCTCAGCCACAAGCCCTGTAACTGGTACCTGTGACATGTGTAGTGTGGCAACCAGCCTCACAAAGAGAATACTTACATTACACATATACCTACTCACAATTCAAAGGACATGACACGACACACAGGTATGCATACACAGACAACCTTTATTTGTGTACCATACAATAATGTATGCCATTACTGACAGCACTTAGAATTTGATGTATATAACCAGTGATGAATGCAAGGCCCACACAAAGCAATTGATGCAGACAGTGCGGATATATAACATACTATGGTGTCCAGGCCAAGCCCTTCAATTCGTACAACAGTAGACAAAGGATTTGCCTGCAAGATAAGTAACAATCAACAATATCAGATGTAGTCCAGCAGCCTCCAATTATACCCTGTAGTCAAGCCCTAGGGGACATTCATTACTTGTGGTAATGTCAATGTATCTGTCACATGTATGGACCCTGACCAACAAATGTTGTGGGAGTCCACATTATGACTGGGATGATAGCAGGAATGCTAGCAGTAATTAATGATAGGCCATTACCTAACAACCCCTAACTGTATCACAGCAGGACAAAGCCTGCCATATATGTGGAGGACAAAGACAGGAATACAGGGACATACTTGCACTATTGCTGTTACACACCCTGGAACTTGATGTTGTTACAGGATGTGTTGCAACATACACTTATGCAGGAATAAGATATCAGGAACACAAATGGATGTAGCCATGTACTGATAGCACGCAACACACAAACACACACTGCCAGTGTAATATCCGACACAGGACCTGTGTGGTGGACAGACAACACATGATAGGCACACCTCTGTCCAGCTAGAGGATAGGCCCACAGTATTGAGCTATGCAGACAGACTGCATTCCAAGGTAAACTAGTATATACCCACACACACCCTGTAACACCAGTACTATACAGAGCATAACACCACTCTACTCACAGTCTGTCTGTATGTCCTGATTCTCTTACATATATGTGGCTGCCCTGGGTGTGCAGGTTCTCCTGTAAGAGGTATTGCTACCTGCTGTCTGTAACATTGATGCCCACACACAGGAAGGATGTCCATCACACAGGAAATGTACAGGGAATATGCCCACATGATGTACGGATTCATAGTGGGTGGTTGCCATGACAGTGGTAATTGGAAGTACTACACATGTGTACTCAGATATATATATGGCTATCTGGATAAGTACATGTCTATATATTTCCACCATATGTCCTGGACATGGAGTGTAGCCCTACCCCAGCCCCTATAGTCCCAAAGTCGTAGTGCAAGAGGATGTCAGGTATGTATAGCAGGTATATTAATAGACTATTGCTGCTGTCATTGGGATTGTCTTCACATACATGGTATGTGAGGAAGGTGACATCTGCTCATAACATGTGTGCCATTGGCTACTGACAGCTATCCTAAGGATATTATTGTACAGTACCTGCATATATAGCAGGCTTGATAGCCATGTCACAGCACAGGGTAGGATACACCTGTGTGACAGTGCATAACCACAACCAGTGTGAACACAGCCACAGCCACATATGGTATGCTAGCATAATAGTACAGTATATGGACTATCTGTTCTACACCATTCTCATATGTGCCACTCACAGAATGACCCTACATAGACTGGGCTGCTACACAGTTTGGTCTGATGGCTGTCTGTGGTATGGGACATGTGTGTGTATGGCCCTACAAACATGTACAGTAAAACGGTATCATACAATGGGGCAGCATGTAACATCAGATAGAAGGGGAACTAGGACAATGACATCTACCACAGTCTATACACAGGCCAAAGTACATATTAACAATACACACACTGCTGACATTCACCAGCACTACATAGACCTCAGTACTGTACAAACATCCACTGAATGTCCAGGTTATGGCATGAAATGTAACCCCTACTGTACATGACGTGTAGCAATCTGATATATATCACTGGCTTGATATCAGATATAATGACACTATTTACGGTGTACAGCATATATGCAGCACTTCATGCACGGCATATGTACAAAGGTTGTGATAATGGAGACTGCAGGCACGAACTGGATAACATCTACACTTTATTCAGCACAAAGTAATAACCACATGAACGCCTTGAATACAACCATGCGTTTTCGTCCACACAATTCAGACTTCATCAGATGAATCAATTAATTGTCTTAATTGCATTTATACTGCTTTTAAAATATTAAACCAATGAAATCCCCTAATTTAATTTCAAATACACAAATCATTCCCTACATGGGCTCATAAATATTCATCACTACATTACATTCTATTCTTGTGGATTCAACTAATAAATACTAACTTTAAAATTATTTTTAAAAAACATCATAATGAATTTTATTCCATAAATACTTTAAAAACATCAATCCTAAATATTAATTAAAATATAATACAAATTCTAATCTTTTAAGAAATAAAGTGCTTATATATGCAATGTTAAAATAATTCCTTTCTTTACCAATACAAAATGTGAGGAAACAGCACCATCTATTGTCACAAAAAAATACTGCACTAGTATTTTTTCTCTTTACATTTTTGTAGCCCTTATAGTGGCAAAATAGAAAGATAGTCATTTAACCCTGGGAATTTTCCTGCTTCCAGGGTTACTTGCCACCATAATTCTTTACACTCTATTCTTTCTTCCCATGGGCCACCCCTAATATCATTCTTAATCTGTTCCAAAACCAAAAAGAAGAATTTGCAACCTACACATACTTTAGAATGTTTAAATAATGGACGCACCTGACACTTGTACACATTTGCTAGGATGTACTGGTATGTCAGGTACTCCATTTCAGTCTGTGGTCTTACCTATCCTGCTGGCTAGAGGCTTACCAGTGTACTACAGATCCTAGCTTTGTTTACCTACATATTAGTTTTTGACTTCCTAACCTTCACAACTTACATCCGACTGCCTGGCCTGCTGTGGTCTGTCTGTGTAGGCCTGGGGGAGGGGTTACCCATAGGGCACATTCAGAGGCCATAGTACAGCATTTGTTTGTGTTTGTCTTCACCTGTCCTGCTGGCTGAGACTGTTGTTGGGTATGTGAACCTTCCTGACTGGCATGTGTGGCTCTTATGTACACCCATGTCGCTTAGGCCATTTCCTGCAGTGGGTTTTGTCACCCTGTGTAATACAGGCTACTATGGTGACTCCAGTATGTGTTACAGATGTCATGATGCGACTGTGGGTGTCTACTGTCTGCTGCCTTGACATTCGGCCACCCAGTTCCCTTGCATGGTCATATCCATACCATAGCTACAGATAAAAACACATTCTACTCCATTTGGCAATTGGTAGGTTGATTGACTAACCTTGAGGGTGTGCCGCACTTGAGGATGGTGCTGGAAGGCTGCATATGTCGGATGCACAAAGTGCACTCCCTATACATGGTTGGGCACAAGTAGTGTCATGTTTGGCATCCCTTTTACTGTCTGTGCGAGTCAGAGAGAGGTGTCACTCCTTGGGTCCCTACTATGTCAGTGCATATGCTATGCATTGCCTCTTTGCCAAGGCCAGGGCATACTGGGCACACACCCTTCTGCCAGAGGCAGGCTCAGGTTGTTCCTCCTCCGAGTCACTCTGTGCCTGTACAGGCCTTGGCATTGGTGGGGGGCTGTGTGGCCCTGCCACATGCTGTTCCTGCTGCAGCTGTTTTCGCAGGATCATATTGTGTAACATAGCACATACCATAACAATTTGGATACATGTAGCTGGTGAATACTGCAGGACTCCACCGGGTGTGTCCAGACACTGGAACCGTGACCTGAGCATCCCAAGCACACACTCTATTATATGTCTGGCCTATGTGTGTGCCTCATTATGGTGTTGTTCTTCAGGTGTGTGTGCATTTCTGATGGGTGTCATCAGCCATGGCTCCAGTGGGTACCCAGCATCCCCCACTAGGTGACTGTAGGTGTTGTTCACATTGGCAAATCTGTGGTACAGCTGCATCAGTTTCATTTTGTGTAAATCATCATAGCTTCCAGGGCAGCCAGCACACACATTCAGTATAATGCCCTGGGCATCACATACAACCTGGCAGTTGATGGAAGGGATGCCCCTGTGGTTGATGTAGGCCATACCCTGCTCACCGGGTGGTGTTTTGATGCATACGTGCGTGCAGTCTATAGCACACACTACCCCAGAGGTAGTTTGTTATTTGATGGAAGAGACGCATATTGCTGGTCAACATCTCACATGTATTGAGGAAATATACGTGCTCACTGGCATGTGCTGACATGGCATCCAGGAACTGGTGGAATACTCTGGATGCTGATGCCTGTGAGATGCCCATGATATCCCTAGTTGTGCTTTGTTAGGTACCTATGGCTAGTATACCTAGGCCTACAAATACCTTGGTATCCACTGGAATGGGTTCCCCTCGGCCAGTGTGGTGTGTCAGGTGTGGCCTGCACAGCTCAACAATTTGCTGTAAGAGGTCTCTGTCCACCCTATAGTGTTCCAGTATCTCCAGCTCATGTAGCCCCTGGTAGGTTACCCTGGGTCTGTACACTCTTCTCTGTCTCCTCACTGTGGGTTGTTCAGCAGCATTCACATCCTCACCACCCTCAGTCTCTTGCACATGTTGTTCTATGTTGCCTGCTGCAGCCCTTCTCATTTTGTAGGTTTGTTTGTTAATATTTTCCCGCTTGTATACACCGGTGGTGTAGAGTGTGGAAAAAACAGGGGGGGAGGTATTTTCTTGGTTTATAGTGGTGTTCTGGGCTGGGCTGGTCTGCTGCCTGTGTAATTAGCTGATTTTGATACGTTTCACCTGGCAGCTCAGCTAGTTCTCCTTGATTACCTTTCTACTGCTATTTTCCCTTCCCATTGCCTCCCTGTTTAAGCCTGTGTGCGCGCCGCACAAACAGAGTGCTCAAATGTGCACAGAGCTGCTATCTCCTGGTTTAACTTCCTTTTTCTTCCTGTGAAACCCGATGCGCGGCATGCACACCTGCTTACACTTTGTAAGGAGTGCTAGGCAGCTTGGACACACCTCTAGTTTAGTTGTGCAAAGCTAGGAGCAGTCCCGAGCCACAGGGCTCCAATCCACTTACAGTATGCCTGACACCCCCCCATCATGTCACCTATATCCTAGTCTTGCACCCAGCTATTTATACTTTTACACTCTTGGGACCTGCCTCACACCCTGGAGAAATCTGGGATTCGCTTACTTCTCCTCATTTGCATAGGATTGCCTGCTAATGCATAGTTGCATGTCCCACACTGAGCCTCCCCCCTTAGCAACCATTACTCACTGGCCAGGTTGTCTTATGACTGCCATTGCTTGCATGGCAGAATACTGCTTTTAGTTAGAATGCTTATTTTAGGTTTGTTTTATTATTTCTCCCCCAATCCCGTTTGCGCGCCACTGCCCTATGCTTAAACAGGCAAGATCTGCAAAAAAAATAAAAGTTGTTTTTTTCTTATTTACTCATTTTGCAATGCCAATGGCCATTGGCATGCTTCATCAATGATATGCAGCCTTTATTTGGAGCTGTCATAGCTCCATTTTGTAGTTTGCAGAAATGTACTCGGTAACTTTATGCCATATGCGCTGGTATTCTAAATGTGAGATGGGAAGTGGAGTCTTTATCAGTCTTATCAGTAACTGTTACTGATGCCAGTGATGTTAAAGTAGAAATGTACTTTTTTTCTTATCTGCCAGCAGAGCTCTGCTAAAAAAAGTCTGCCAACAGAGGTAATAACTCAAAAAATGACTGAACCATGAAATGTATAAAAAAAACTAAAATTAATACTTTAAGAGGTAACGTAGCTCAGTAAAAACAAAGAAGCCTGTTACACTGAAGAGAACACAAACAGATGCTTTTCTACTAGTAACAACCAACTCAGTATAAATTGTAACAATCCAAAATCTATACATTTAATGATAGCCAGGGCACTTTTTCTTAAAGTTATAATTCAGTTAATTGAGAGTATGCAATTAGATTTTCACATCTAGGCAGGAAGTTGTGCTGAGACAAAAAAGGATGATGCAGGTCCAGAATGGAACATATGCTCTAACATGCATTGTCAGCACAATTAAATTTAACTTTAGAAGGGCTGATGCCTCTGGGTGCAGCTGTCTATCTGGGATGTCTGCCCATATGTGGAGGGGTAATTTTTGCCCATATATGCAGGGGCAATTTCCTTTTCAGAAAGGGTTGCAGTTAAAAATCAAAATGTACAATTTTTTAGTTTGTTTTTTGTTTTTTTTTACATTTTTATTGAAATGAGAATTCTGGGAAATGTGACAGTGGTCTAAACAGAGATGAGAACTGCAATTACATATAACTTAGGATTAGTCTAAGAGCTCACGTGCACGTCCCGGGAGCTCGTTCCTGGATCACACCGGCCATATTGCCGAAAATAGCTCTTAAAACTAATCCCACACACTATAAAGGGCTTCGTAAATCCAGGGGATTGTTTTCTTACAAAGTTTAAGTTTTTATTTGGTTAAGTCTGGAAGTTCGTGGTTTATTTTAAACTCGTTGTAGACTGTAAAGTATAATTTTACACTTTGTCATTAATGTTTAGAAGGATAATGACAGAAGTGAAAAAGAAACCATATGTAAAAAAGTTCCTTTTCCGATTAATTATATGCATATAAACTGTAAGTAAAAAATGTTTTTCTTCTCTCAGTAATACATGTATAACAAATTTCTTGAAGTCAACTGAATGTTATATTGTAAAGTAACCTTATGCCATATGCGCTGGTATTTTAAATGTGAGATGGGAAGTGGAGTCTTTATCAATCTTATCAGTAACTGTTACTGATGCCAGTGATGTTAAAGTAGAAATGTACTTTTTTTCTTATCTGCCAGCAGAGCTCTATTAAAAAAAGTCTACCAACAGAGGTAATAACTCAAAAAATGACTGAACCGTGAAATGTATAAAAAAAACTAAAATTAGTACTTTAAGAAGTAACGTAGCTCAGTAAAAACAAGTCTGCTACACTGAAGAGAACACAAGCAGATGCTTTTCTACTAGTAACAACCAACTCAGTATAAATTATAGCAATCCAAAATCTATTCATTTAATGATAGCAAGGGCACTTTTTCTTAAAGTTATAATTCAGTTAATTGAGAGTATGCAATTAGATTTTCACATCAAGGCAGGAAGTTGAGATGAGACAAAAAAGGATGATGTAGGTCCAGAATGGAACATATGGTCTAACATGCATTGTCAGCACAATTAAGTCTAACTTTAGAAGGGCTGATGCCTCTGGGTGCAGCTGTCAATCTGGGATGTCTGCCCATATGTGGAGAGGTAATTTTTGCCCGTATATGGAGGGGCAATTTTCCTTTTCAGAAAGGGTTGCCGTTAAAAATCAAAATGTACAATTTTTCAGTTTATTTGTTATTTCTTTTTTTTTTTACATTTTTATTGAAATGAGAAGTCTGGGAAATGTGACAGTGGTCTAAACAGAGATGAGAATTGCAATTACATATAACTTCAGCCTACCAAGCACTAATGTATGCATGAAAATTGCTAGTTAGAAATGTATATTCAAAAACTGTCATGTAGAATATGTGAAAGTAATACCATCTTATCAGAATGACTATCTTACCAATTATATCATGGAAAGTAAATGTCATTGTAGGTATGGACAAGAAGCAAAGTATTGCATTATATTAGCAAGTCTGGGGTACAAATAGCAGTGTTACAGGAAACACACTTTGATAGACATGAGCATGTGAATTTGGCAGAGAAATTATTCCAGAAGGGTATTTCAGCAGAACATCAGGGACAAAGGAAAAGAGGGGTAACAATACTGATTTTAAGAGGGGTTCCAATACTGCTAAAGAAGGAGAAGACAACAAGGGCAGGTTTCTCATAATAAGGGGTTATTGGCATGGAAGGAAGATTACAGTGGTAGGCATTTTATATTCCACCTAAACTACTATTAAGGAGCTTGAAAGAATCATAGGAGAGATCATTAGCTTCCAGCAGGGAATAATATTTATGAGTGGGGATTGAAACCTGAAACATAATAGCAAAGATGCATCACAGTACCTAGAAGGAAAAATATAACAAGGAGGGTAGATGTATAAAGAAATATATGATATATTTTAGAAGAGAAGATCTGAAATTATTAGCAGAGACACAGCCAGAGTACATTACATTACAGGAAGCATTCAGTATATACATATATTAGTAGCATTTTTTACACAGAATGGGCAAACTTTCAATACATACTTGTAGCAATAGCAGCAATTTGTTCGCAGAATTAGTAATGACACTGAAAAACCTATAGGTGACTTAGATAGCATTTCTACATTGTCTAAATAATGTCATTTTGGAAGAGGTCAGAGACAAATATACAATAGCATGATTATTCATCTATTTACAAAGAAAATGGCATGGCCTAAAACATATTTGGGCAGTGATAATGAAAGGGAGACAGCAGCATGATATAGTCTTAACTAAATAGAGAATATCACTTGAGGATGGTATTTATGATCATGATCTAGCTAAAGTAGGCATTTCATCATGGAGGAAGGTATTATATTATGTTTTAGCAGGTGCATTTGTAAAAGGGAGTGTAGTCATACTGAATGCTGATAGTGTCAAGGTACAGGGATTAATCTAGGATATAGGTTCTTGAAAAGAAGGCACATACAGCCAACAATCTAGATGACTAATTAGCATAACATTTAAATACAAAATAGCACATAATTCTTCACACTTACAGTAGGTATGTGAAATACTGCTTAAAACCATGTTTAAAAAACATAGTGACAAAAATGATCGTAAAAATATAAGCACATTATCAAAGAGACAGTTTATAATGTGTAGACTTTTAATGAACTATTTTGTAAAATTCTGCTACAGAAAGTAATTTATTTTTGCTTCTGAAAATTGAAATGTAAGATGAGTGTCCTCTTGCTTTACTCTATTGGTCCCACTAGTATGTTGGTCATGTAATGTGGTTTTCTGTGTACAAGACAGATTCAAAAATCATGTGTGATGAGGGGGGATTCAGAAAAATTGTGTGAAGGGATAATTCAGGCCTGAAAATAGGTATGTTACTCTAAAATAGGAACAGTTGCTATGTCGGATCTAAGAAGGTACAACACAAGACTCTTCTGTTAGCTAGAGAGAGAGCCTCATGTAACATCAAATCACTGTTCTGCAGTGCAGCAGATACATGGCATTAATAAGTACTGAGTGTTATGCCATTAAAGGCTTAGTTTTACCCTCAGGAGATGAGAACTGGCAAAGCCATGACTTATTTTGGTGATGGTTTCAGCTTATTTTGAAGTTGTGAAGGGTAGCAGCTTGTGTTATTGCACCTGGTTTAACATTGCGGTTTATCTTTTGCCTTTTGAAAAAATGTGTTAAATACTGTAATGGGTTCCTCACCTGCAACATAAAGAAATACACTGCATTGGATATTTTCTAGTTTGACCCCAGTACAGCCTGCAGTGCACTGTAGCACAAAATGTTGAATCCCAAAACTTTAAGATTTTACAGAGGTTCATCTGCAACTCTAGAGATGTTGGTGGTTGCAGGGTTATCACAATGAGCCACAAACTGAAGAAAATGAGTGAAAAGCCCATCAGTAGTTCATTGGAATGCAAAATTAATTAATTTATGCAAAAGTCCAATTCAGAATAACTGTAGTTTAAACAAACCATTTTGAGCATTTTTGTTATCAAGAGAAATAAATTCTTACATCATGTCAGATCTGCAGAAAAATATGGTTCAGGCTACTAGATAAAGGTACTCCAGAAAAAACACACCACTTTACATTTTTACTCTTCAAGGAAGACTTGCCCCTGGCCATGTGACTCATATCTCAGACTATTTGTTTAAAGGAACGGTAATCATTCATTATGTATGCAAAAGAAATGATAACTGGATGCCAGAACAAATGGTATCATGAGCAGGGCCTCTAAAATGGCTGAGTGGCACACAGGAATATATCTCTAACAGCAGCTACAGCATGCTGGGTTCATCTAATGGGCATGGAGACTACAGAAGCTTGCTAAAGATGGACAGGAATGAAGAGCCCATGACAGCTTACCTGTCCTGCTGAATGCGGATAGTTAGGCCCCTCTACGCATACTGATTGGCATGGACTTGCCTAACAAGCAGTGCTTCACAATGTGCGATATTATTTGGAAATATGTAGCTATCTGGTCTAATAACACAGACTCTGGCATGGAAATGTGTTCTGGCCATCCATCAGAAGTGTGGATATAGAGGGTAATACTATAAATGATTACCCTCACTTCCCTGCTTGGTTCATTGAGTGAAGGGTTCTGCTCCATGATTTACGTCTTCCACAGGGTTGGGCATATTCTGCGGGATAAGCTGTACTTGTAGTCAGGAAGAAGAGACATTCGGTGGAGCTGACTGTGGATTCCCTCAAAGAAAACAAAAGTAGGGCAAGTGAAGCATTTGTATTTCTGATACAATAATAAGCTTATTTAGAAGGATATCTGAGGGATTGGAGGCAAAAGTCAAAAGGAGAGGGTTTCTCTCTGATAAGTTATGTCTGAACAGAGGAGCCAGACAGGGGTGCCCTCTTTCCATTTTGTTATTTCAGTTATATTTAGAACAATAGAGAAAGAAAATAAGGGACTCAGAAATGTAATGAAATAATTGGCATGGTATTCAAGAAAAGTCAGCTTCATTTGAAATGATATTATTTTGTACCTGATAAAATCAGAAAAAAGGCATTTCAGTGTCATGGAACATTTTGAGACATTTTCATTTTTTTCCAATATAAAAATTTAATGAAGATAAAGCAAAAGCTATAGCTGTAAATTATGTATCCACATCTGAATTGATTCTGCGATACCCGTATTTATGGGATATGATAAAATGAAGTTTTTTTAGGTGTATGGGTTAAAAAGGAAGGATGCTATTATGGCAGCTAAGGATATGTGGGAAGAGACAAAACAAAAGACAATACAAAAACTGAGAAACTGGAAGCTATTGCCTATGGATATGGATATCAAGATACAAGCAGTAAAACTGTTTTTAGTCCCTTTAGTATTATATATAGGTTAGGAATATTTTTATCAACCAGATTAGAAGTTATGGTTAGCAATTACTAAAAAGTTGAAGGGTTTTGTCTGGGAGGGGAAGAGAGAAAGAGTCAAGTGGGATAAGTTGATCCTTCCAATAAAACAAGGAGGTTTAGTATTGCCTGATATGAAGGGATATTTTAGAGATACACTATTACAGCTCTTATACATAACACAAGCAGAAGCTACAATTCAAAGTGGAGAGTGATGATGGTGAAACAGGCGGGGATTCAAGAAATAAGGAAAGAGTAGAATTTTGTATGCAGATCCTTAAGAATAACAACAGTCATACAGAATATTACATTCATAAAGTAGCAGAAAGTATGCTAAAAATTAAACCAACACAGTAATGGAGAATGGAAAGATTGCCAATTGGAAAGATTGCAATTAGTGGTACAGAGAATAGGTAGGAGGGGGTGGAATTTATTGGAGGAAGCTGGCAAACAAACCAAAGTATTGGAAACAAAGAATGATAACATAATAGGAAGAGGCCAAGAAGAGATGTGTACTGCAGGCTAGAGATTGCCTTCCCTTTCAGGGACTGATGTCAGAGTGTAGGCAAAGAAAAAGGGGTAGGCGAATCCTCAGTGCAAGATCTGCACTTGTTGAATTTTTTGTTGAATCTAGAACAGAAGCTGCTAGTGGGAGTTTGGTATAATGGTTAAGGTGTTTACCTTACAGACACCAAGTGCAGGGTTTGATTCTTGCATGGGGTAACTGACTAAGTTTAAAATAACACTCAAAGGCAGTTAGGTAAGTACTAATCTATGAACCTATAAAAAGGGGATTATTAGTAGGGCATATAAAAAATTGCTTGATAACTATAGGAATCAGTCAGAGGAGGTAAGTAAAGATTGGGAAGAATGATTAGATAATCATTTCACAAAGAAACAACGGGAGGACATATGTATGGTTCCTAAATATACAACAAAGTCTAGAAGGTTTAGGATTTTTGTCTGAAAGTGTTTGCATAAGTACTTTTATACCCCAAGCAGACTCCAAAGAATTTTTCTTCAGTTAGATGGCAAATGTTGGAGATGTAATGGGGAAGAAATGGGTACTTGGAAGCAAATGTTTTAAGAGTGCAATTAGTTGGCAAACTTTAAAAATTCCCTACAGAGTACTCTGTCAGGACTACTGAACAAGCAAATGAGTGTAACTAGGATTTTTTTTTTTTTTGAGCTGGGATACAGGATCTGAATTGCCTAGACTTGTTAAGTTAAATTCTGGTGGCTTCCAAAAAGCAGTTGCTAGAAAATGGATATATCAAAGTCTAAACTAATCATACTATACTATTATCATATACATATATATGTACTTGTATTTAAAGATTTATCACATTATATCAAATACCAACACTTTTACATCCATTGTACTACTGCTTCTCAGGCTTGCAACAAAACCAGGAGAAGTTTGGCGTGTTGATGATACACTGCATGCACCCATGTTTATATACATATTAGCTAGGTATATTTTTATGCTATTTGTTCTGAAATAGACATGCAGTTACTTCTTCCTCTGGGTCCTAATATTTTACTGTCATGCTTAATAAAGAAAAGGATATGCTATCCCAGACACCGTGGCAATCTTATGGAAAGGCAGTTGGTGTGACAGAAGTGAAGCACATGTAACAGTAGATGCTAATATATTAATGTAATACAACAAAATATATAGTTATATAAAATATATTTACATTTATTTTGTCTACATATGCATAAATATATGTATGGATAAACACTCACACACTCTGTGTGGAAAGTGAACAGAAACACAAGAACATTTTCAAGTAAGTTTTTCTTTTCATATTTAAAAATATATTCCTAAATCAAAAACTTTATGGCAGTTTTTATACTTGTAGTCTTAATTAGATGCTTCCATCATTCCATCACATGTGCTATGTATATCAGATCCCTTTCTGCAATGTAGTGATGTTACATGCTGTATTCAACTCCACACTGTTTATCTGGAGCTTTTCTCTTCAAGTCATCATCAACAACCCACTTTGTACAAGGGGGTTGAGCTGTCCTATCAACTCTTACCACCTCTCTGGAGTCAGAGCTACCTTCCTACATTCTTTAACAGTCATACTCAACTGTTGCAGGTTTTCTTTGAAAAAGGTTTCCTCACAGTAAGACTAGTTCCTATAAAATTGAAGTATCTATAAGATATGGAGATATTAAGATTCAGTATTTCTTCACAACGTTTTTTGTTAGGCAATTTTTCATATTTGCTCATGTAAGTTATATCAATTCCAAGCCTTAATTTTAAGGTTTACATATTTGGTTTTCACTGGTCTGTCTGTTTATCTGTGCAGCCATCTAACCCAACTCACTACCACATGGTAAAGTGGTGATCTCCCAAACCCCTCAGTACCTCTTTTGATTCAAGTGTCCAGAGCATGCAATCTTTCATGTAATATTATGACAAACTAGATCACTGACCTTTAGGTCAAAGTGGTAGGCTGCCAAATACATTTATAAACATTCTCTTGTTTGAAGATGGTATTTGTTATGGGCAATTCATGACTAACAGAGAAGTCCAAAAACAGAACAAAAAAAACCCAGTTCCCCTTAAGTCCAGATGAAGCAAGCTGTTCCTCCAAATCACATCACTCTTGGTACTTCTATAGAACTTCTAGAACTATGGAGTCAGTAGGTGGTACCATTAAAAGCACCAAGTCAAGTCTGCATACTTTGAGAAAGATTTATTTTTGCAATTCATACCCACATATAGGCAACCTCTCATCTTGTACCACAAATGCTAACTCTGGGGCATGCAAAAGGGGGTTTATGATAATTCTCTGTTCCAACCCATGGCCACTCTCAAGTGTAATCTCCCGGGTCTGAGAGATTTCACCACTGCTTTTGAGAGGTTTGATTTCAAAACTTATTGTATGTATGAGTAAGACCAGGCTAATGCTGTATGTACAGGTAAACCCAAATAATCTGGTACTTCTCAGCCTTCCACACAAGCTCCGTCTCCTTCCCCCTTACACAAATGGCATTCTAAGTTCCAAGAGTCAGTTTTTATCACTGGAATCTGGTCTATCTTAATCAGTCCTTCTCCTGCCTGATGCTTGTCTGACATTATACCTGACCACACCCTTCATCTGTGCAGTGAGCCCACATGGTGGCTCCACACAACCATTTTGGTTTCAGCCTTGCTGGGTATATATAGGGTCACCCAGCCACCAGGTACATGACAATAAAATATCATGCCAGGCCTGGATTCAGATCTAGTGAAGTTGTTCTTAGAATGCACAGCTGAAGCTTCTGTATGGAATGAGTTAAACTTCCAACTCTAGAAAAACTTCTCCAGTAGCTCTGTTGAAGATAGGGATGTAGACTCTGAATAAACCCTGTACAAAACCTCAATAGTTGATGTGGTTGAGATGTAGTCACTGTTTCTCACACTGATAACCATAGGACCTGCTGGTTGACACTAGCAATGAAGGAAGCTATGAAGTTAAAGAAATAGACCTTCCATGACCATTAGGCACTGACAGACTAGGAAGATAGTAGCTGCAACGGGCTGTGAAGGGAAGGTCTGCATGTGGGAGGAATTTTGGCAAGGCCAAGGAAAATTATTTTCAGATGACTTCCAACAGGTTCCACAAAACAATCCAGTGACTAGAGGGAAAGGCAGTGCACTGTCCTGGCTGTTCTTGGTAAGGGTAGAGAAATGCTGACTTCAACTGTGGCCATTGTTGGGATGTTCCTGAATCCAGTGGGCACACCCTCTTCTAAGAAGACAGTAGCATAACAACTGGTAAGATGGAATCCATAGCTATACATTACACTATCGCAAATTAAACTGTTCTGCTGCAGCAAGGCAGTGGGAGTAGATGAGACGAAGCTAGAAATGCTGAATGCACTGGAAACTTCTGTGGCATGGACAGCATGCCTTGTCAATGTTGACTAGGGAGCAGGCTCAGTACCTTCAGACTGGCAAATTGAAGTGGTGCTCCCCTAATTTATTATTTACTTACTTGCTTTATTAATCGGGAATGATCTGACACAAGAACCCTTTTCAGCCATTAACTGTGTCAGAGGCAGAAGCATCTACAGCAAGAACACTTATCTAGCAATAGTAGAGTTAGTTACAATGTATGATAATGGTTACAACACCTTACACGACAATAATAGCATGCATATGGTGTTAAAAGATGCAGGGTGAGGAAAAACAATATTTACAATAAGAAAACAGTTAAATAGCTTTTAAAAATGGTGTCAAGAAGGTGTGTTCCAGATATTAAAGTACTACAAGTCACAGCATATGTAGGAAAGCCTATACCAAGTACCTAAGAAGGACATATCATACAACAATCAATTTTTAAATTCAGAAGGATCCATGTGGACTCTGCGCTGGTCATAAAACAATGGATCAATTGTTTGACCTTGCAGAGATATTGAAATGGTTATAAAATTTTGCCAGTACTATCAAAATGTATTTGCTGGACCTAGAGAAAAATATGACTGTATAACCAGAATACCCTGAAGGATGTGCTACAATAATATGGAGTCCTAAGGCCACCACTGCCTGCCATTCAGTCCTTGTATTTGAGGAGTTAGAGTTACATCTACACTGCTTGTAACTGAAAATATTTAAGGTGGTAGTAGGACCCTGTCAAGAGTTTATTATGTGTCCCCTTCTGTAGATAATTTTCATGGCTAGAACATTGAAGTGCTGCCAATGTTTGGGAAGTACCCAGTCTGGGAACACAGGATATAATTCATTTATTTACATTTGCTGTCCAGGAAAGTCTGACTGGGCAGAGTTCATTTCCGTTGGAGACACTGGGAGAAATACTCTGTATTATGACATAAGTATAGTCAAGTATTCACAAAGCTATTAAAACATAGCATGTTGTTTTGTTTGTAACATAGTACTCACTAAATCCAGCTTTCTGATTTGAAAATCATCCCTATTTATAATAAATAAATCTCAGTAGAGAGCAGAATGCATTTTATACCAAACAGTTGTCTGTAGTTAAAATAACATTTCTTTGTGAGTTTCAGCTTTACAGAGCTTTCACAGTTCAAGTCAAAAATATATATTACTTTACATTCAGATACAGCATTTCCTTATGGATAGGGTTAAGACACAATAGCTGGCAAGATGAATGAACAGTATATGCAGCAACAGAGCAGCTCCCTTTATAGTTCCTTAGACAGGACTTAACTAAATATCTTCTCCTTCCTCACAGGCAGCAATAAATCCAGCTGGCCACTCCTCTATGGGATTGATCTTTCTTCCCTTACAGTGATACCTTCCTTCAGGTAAATGTATCACCTTCTGGAGCCCTCCCAGGACTATTTGCAGCCATGCATCTACTTTACGTTATGGCTATAAGCTTTAAATATCCTCTTTGCTCCTGTTCCTTGTTAACTTTAACCTTTTTAACTTGCTCTGTGTTAGTAATGAATATACACCACTATACTACCTGCCCTTCTAATCAAGAATGTTTCTTCCAGAACTCAGTATTCAGTCAGTATGCACACAAACTAATCTACAGTGCCAACTACACTCAGAGCGATTTGTTTTTGTTTGTTTACCAGGGTAGAACACTGATCAATTATGACCAACTGCAGGGTCAGTGTGGTCTGTATAACACACCAAGGTTAGAAACGAAGCAGTATAAGAGGGTCAGTGTGGTCTGTATAACACACCAAGGTTAGAAACGAAGCAGTATAAGAGGGTCAGTGTGGTCTGTATAACACACCAAAGTTAGAAATGAAGCAGTATAAGAGAGTCAGTGTGGTCTGTATAACACACCAAGGTTAGAAACGAAGCAGTATAAGAGGGTAGGTGTGGTCTGTATAACACACCAAAGTTAGAAACGAAGCAGTATAAGAGGGTCAGTGTGGTCTGTATAACACACCAAAGTTAGAAACGAAGCAGTATAAGAGGGTCAGTGTGGTCTGTATAACACACCAAGGTTAGAAACGAAGCAGTATAAGAGGGTCAGTGTGGTCTGTATAACACACCAAAGTTAGAAACGAAGCAGTATAAGAGGGTCAGTGTGGTCTGTATAACACACCAAGGTTAGAAACGAAGCAGTATAAGAGGGTCAGTGTGGTCTGTATAACACACCAAAGTTAGAAATTAAGCAGTATAAGAGGGTCAGTGTGGTCTGTATAACACAACAAAGTTAGAAACAAAGCAGTATAAGAGGGTCAGTGTGGTCTGTATAACACACCAAGGTTAGAAACGAAGCAGTATAAGAGGGTCAGTGTGGTCTGTATAACACACCAAGGTTAGAAATGAAGCAGTATAAGAGGGTCGGTGTGGTCTGTATAACACACCAAGGTTAGAAACGAAGCAGTATAAGCACAGTATTGTTAAGAGAATGCAATGCTGTACATATAAGTCACAAGGAGAGAGGCATAGTAGTCTATGCACAGGTACAGAATAATACAATAAATACAAAACAACTACTTGAATATATACAGATGTGCATTGCCCAGACAGAGGAAGTAGTGATGGGCAGAATGGGGAGGGGTACAGATGCTTTAAGTGTTTCTTAACACAGTACAGGTTTCTTCTATAATTTGATACTCTGCAGACTGATTCTAATGAGACTACACCTTGAGAAGAAGCACAAATTTGAGAAAGCTTGCATATTTGCCTACTGAAAACACCAATGCAGAACATTGTTTTGTTGATAACAAAACAAACAAAAAAAGAAACAAACTGGCACAGTGGCTGGCAAGAAATAAACTGAACTTACCAAGACCTTCCAGTAATACAGTAGCCCTCTTTGCAGTTCCATAGATAAAGATAAACTAAAATATTTTCTCTTTCCACTCAGGCAGGAATAAATTCAGCTGGCTTTTCCTGTAAAGGGTTTATCTCCTTTGGCACACAGGGATACCCCTCCAGATTGCCTTCCTTCCACCTGGGATATGTAACTCCTTCTACAGCCTTCCCAGAACCTTCTTTAGACCCAAAGGCCATGAATCTGCTCCACACACTCCACAGGGCACAAGGCTTTAACTATCCCTTTGGTCAGTTGTACCTCATTAACTCAACCCTCCTTACCAGTCACTGGGTTAATATCCCTAAGTAACCATCGAGAACTATTCCACCTGCCCCTTATAATCTAGAACATTTAAAGGTATAAGCCACCTCTATGCTACAATATACAATATTAGAATTCATGAAATTATGTGTATGTGCATAGTGTACATGGTGTGCTTGGAGTGATAGTAGTAGATAGAAAAAAAGAAAATGTATATATTTTTTGTAGTACATGGAGCATAGTGATTATTGTAGAACAGAGCATGTGTTGTAACTTTAAGAAGCATTTCAAAGTGAGGGCACCTGCATATAAATACAGAACACATCCACACAGCAGTGCCATTTTGAGAGAACAGCCAGTGTGTTAACATGTATGAATGCAGTAGTCAGTCTGTTTATAAGTTTATTTAAGTTTAAGTTGCTAACCCTCAATCCTGATGTGTTTGTATATAATAAAGCTGCTTGAAACGAACCCACAATTGTTTGTCTGTTTTATCCTGACCAGATGAGAGACAATTATGCTCCAAAATCTGTAAAAAGACAAGTTTGTTATGCATTTTTCAGTTATGTTCTAGTCTCATGCTGCAGCATACACATCAGCCACCTCAGAACAGAGCTGAAAGATCACACACACACACACACACACACACACACACACACACACACACACACACACACACACACACACAATAATGTGGGAGAGAGAGAAGTGTTTAACATATTTTAAACTTTTTGATTATTCTGATGTGTAGTTCTGTTCTGGCTGCTGTTTGTGTGTCAACAATGTTACAGTGTTCCAACACTTTTTATATCTCTCTGTAACTAGTAATACATTGGCAACTAAAGCCTCATGTGCTACAAACAATTATGAACAGTTTGTCTAATCATAAGAAATTAAAATTTATTGTAGGAGATCTAATCACAATGCTCAGTGGTAAGCTGTATGGGGGCATAAACCATTTTTCTACTGATGAGCTAACTTTCTCATAGAGACACACATACTAGATACTATGTAAGATCCTAGAATTTGTAGTGTTGTTAATTACACTTGATTGAGTTACAACTGTATGGAGAACTAAAGAGCCAAAACGTTGATAGAGCTGCACATAATTAATTATGAATAACAATTACAGAGTTACAGCTTTATTATCTGCAGCTATCTTTTCTTCTTAGCTCATCTCCAGCATGCACTGAAGTGATTTGCAGCTGAATGTAAAGAGGCTGGTATGAAATTCAACAACTCCAACTCATGTTTTTTTCTCCTATATGGAAATTCTCTTCAGTTGAGGGGGGGCAGCAGGTGACTTAGTTGGAGAAGTTTACGCATTTTGGGGTCTTATTCACATTAACAAATGAAAGCAGAGGGGATTCTGAGATTGATATCAGATGGGTGCAGCAGCTGTAGCACTGCAGGCATTATATCAGACTGTTGTGGTACAGTAAGACCTGAGTCAATGGATGAAGCCCTCACTTTACTAGTCAGTCCCTGCCCTTGCTTACACAAAGGTTAGTAAGTGCCTGAAAGAATGAGATCACATATACTATCAGTTTACATTTTTTAAAAGGGTACTAAACTCATTCTTCAGTCAGAATAAGGAGCTTGTCTAACCAGGAGGATCCCAGAGGGCTGCTGGTGTTCCACAGGAGATACATTAGCTGAAGTGGTTACTTGTAGTTTGGGCATCTAGTATGTTCTTTGGGTACTTCCCACAAGAGGTGCACAGGCACAGAGGGACAAGAACAAGTAGAAGGCCCACAACACAAAATATTTTTTTCAGCATACCTAGGAATGCACAGGTGTCCCACAGGATGTGCTGGAAAATGTTACTGTATATAAGGAAGTCTGGTCTACCCTACGCTGAGTTTATTACTGCTACAAATACTCGTTAGGGCATGAACTGCAGAAACCAGATATATAGCATTTGGGTGCTATTGAACTTTCTTTGCAGTTGTACTGAATCATTTAGAAAATATTGTTGTAGGATTGCAACCGAGAACAAAAAAACTCTAAAATAAAATTTTGTGGATCTCAACTTCAGTCCTTCCCTAAAACTAAATCATACCTCTCAACATTAAAAATCACAGCCCTAGCCTTTAAAAAACATAGCAGAGAACTCAAAAGAGGAGCACCTTTTCTTGCTCACTTTTTTTTGTGGGGATGGGATGGGGGTCACAGAAGGTACCAACAAATTAGTGACAAGGAATCTTCCTTGAGCATGCCTGCCTTTATGAGGAAAATCATAAATTTAAAAGTAAGTCAAGTCTAAGACCAAAATCATTGTACTTGACAGGTTTGCATTGAATTATACCACACCATGCAGCCACAACATAACTGAAAAATATGTTGGTAATCAAAGCCATGTGCATATCTTTCAGCTGTTCTTAATTTGCAGGGACATCCCTGTTTTTGATTCATATTTTAACTTTGTCTCTCTGAATCCCTTCAAAAACGTGTGCCTCTAATGGAGAAAAGGTTGAGAATTATGCTTAATAAATAATGACAATTAGAGTTACAGACATCTTTTACTTCAGAAATTGTATGCTAATTCAAATTTTCTTCTTCTGTCAACATCTCAAGTTAACAGTTATAAAGATGTTTGATGGTCCCCTATTATTTTGAGATTTGTCCCTAGGGTTACCACCTTTTTTCAGATGCGCAAAGTGCTTACCTCTCAACCTCAAAGTGCAAGAAATCTGGACAAAGCCAAAAATGATTGGGGGACAAAGGTCCAAAATCAGGGACAGATTTTAAATATTGTTCGTATAAACTTAGAAAACTGTTAGAACAACATGCTTTGTGCTAATTAGCATGCATTTTCTGAAGTTTACAAAGTCTGAAGCTCAGTCCTCAAAAGAGTTGCCATAAAACCACATTGTATGAGGAACAGATAAAAGGCAAAAATCTGGACATTCTGTGAAAATCTGGACAGTTGAGAGGCATGTGTTATGTTTTGTCCTCAAAGTTTCTACAAATATATATCCCACTTTGCTTTGCAGGACAAACCATAACCACAGTCCCATACCTCTCAGCTTCTTAGCGTAAGAAATCTGGACAGCGCCTAAAATAATAGAGGGATAAAGACCCCAAAATAGGAACATATTTTAAATATTGCTCTCGTGAACATGGAAATTGCTACATGAACAAAATTTGTGTTAGCATGCATTTTCTGAAGGATATAAAGCCCGAAACTGAAATGTATGTCATTATTTAGGGGCTTCAATCAATCCTCAGTGATTTGCCAGAAAAACACAAATTTTATAAGGAACACACCAAAAAAATATGAGGCAAAATTCTGAACAGTTGAGATTCTATGTAAATTAGTGCAAAGGACTGAACTTCAGTTTTTGTCAGAATAAAACGCATTATCGTAGCATTTGAGTGGTGGCACATATGCAGTTTCATATAACGTGCACGTGATGCAAAATAATATTTCTATGCAACTACTATAGAAAAATATGAAATATTTTGTTCTAAGATCTCAGGATATTTGTCATTTTTTTCCCGCAGGACACCACTGCTGATGCTGAAACAGGGACTATCCTGCGCAAAGGTGGACAGGTGAGGCTGTGATTTGTCCCTTATTCAACTGAGGGCTCTGACCAGGTGGTGTGCATTTTCTGTAGAATTACTATGATGATAATCTACTCTTATTACCTAGTTAAATTATGTCTGAAATGAAATTGAATGTCGATGATGCACATACTAAACATCATTTACAAAAACACATAAGCGGCGAAGCGCTAATAACTTATTAAAAAATGTAAACGCACTCCACAGTTCAGCAAAATCCCACACTGCACCGCGCGCTGTTGTAGTACGGAAGTAGTGCTCTTGTCTGAAGGAGTTGAGCAATCTTAACTTTTGTGTAAAATTAGTAACATTTAAGCAAGTCGAATAGCTGCTATTTGCAAATTAGTACAGTTTAAGAGTGTATACGTAGGTAGTTTACAAGAAACGTGCGTCTTTCCACTATTTGAAAGTGTAGTGGGCGTTCCGATGCGGTTAGGTGTGGTGCTGTTTACTCCTCCCTGTGTTGTAAATGACAGGACCAAAAAGTGATGGAAGGTTTTCGCGACTGATTCATTGAGGAAGTAACTGCATTTAAATTTCTGTAATTCAGGTTTGTACAATAATTTATTATATATTAATGCCTTTATTTAGATTTTTTTAAAACCAGCTAGTCTTCACAAAAGATAGTCGTATGAGTAAATATGTGGTAAAATATAAATAGGGAATGAAAGTTTTTGATAGTTGTGCGTGCGCTCCCCCCCCCCCACACACACACCGAATAATTCCGTACAGAATGTTCTTATTGATTTTGTTAAAAATGTTAAGAGTTGTGGGAAGCAGATTTTAGAATCTGCACTCAGTTGTTGGAAAACAATAGTCTGTCAGTGTCGGTGTGCATGTTTTTAAGCAGTAATGTTATTATTTAGAAATTACAGTATTCAACTTTTTCTGAAGCTTGAAATTACTAGTCAGTTGAAAAACTGCTTTCTGGAGTAACATTCATTGATCTGTATGCATCTAACTTACATCTTTTCTACAAGTAGTCCTAACGAAGTTAATGGAATCTGGGTAAGAGGTTTGTGTGTCTGCCCTCCTAAACACATTGTGATAAGTGTGCTGCATTGAGAGATGGGGGAAAATATTTAGTAAATATAACAGGGTAAGCTTTGTGGTGATTTCTATTTCCATCATTGGGCTTACAAGCTGAACTTTTTTTAACGCTTCATGATTTTGTCTTTCTTTACTCAGAACACGGACGGCAGCTATCGCTGAACTGTGGAAAATTGAGTGCCTAGTTCTTTGAGAAAGTTTGTGCAGCAGTAGCCTTCCAAATGAATGTATTAGCAGTGGCCATGGTATTAAATGAGATGAACACATTTATCATTATTAGTATTTAATTCCCGAGACCCAGCAGAGAGCACCATGAAAAAAAAAACTTGCTTTTGGTGCATTTACAGAAACGTTAAGCAACAGTAGGACATACATTTTATTCTTGAGCATATCATAAATGCTCTTAATTTAGTGGCAAACTAATTTCCTACAGTCACCTACTTTATTATGGCTAAGTTGCATAAAGCACCTGGGTCCCTTGTTTAATCTGGTAGAAGTTATGCCATTTCATAAGCAACAGTAGGACATACATTTTATTCTTCAGCAGATCATAAATGCTCTTAATTTAGTGGCAAACTAATTTCCTACAGTCACCTACTTTATCATGGTTAAGTTGCATAAAGCACCTGGGTCCCTTGTTTAATCTGGTAGAAATTATGCCATTGCTTAAATGGAAAAAAAATAATCATTGTTTTCTTGATGTTTTCTTTCTTTTTAAATTAATGACAAAATAGTAACTTTTGCTTTATTTGCTATTTTCTTTTTAAACCAACAGTTGCCTAGTTTTAACTGTATTTACACATTATGTACATAAACACACATACACATATGTATGATATATGTACACACACATGTGTGTGTGTGTATATATAAATACGTGTTTATATATATATATATATATATATATATATAAAATATATATACGCATGCACATAAATAAAACTTCTTTTACCAGGCAAGACAGACAAAACAGAACTACTGTTGAGTGCTTTTGTTGTTTATTTGTAGCAAGGACTTCTTCAGAAAAAATGTTGCAATGAAAAATATGCAGTAGTAAGGTCAGTAAACAGTTTTTGGTATAATAAAAACCATCAGTAAGAAACTTACGGGTCCTTTATTACACAAGAAAATACAAACAACTACCTTTGTGTGAATGTAATCAAGGGTAATAAAAGTACAAAGTCAGTCAAGCAGGTGAAGACAAAATATTGTCTATTATTTGTCTATATAGACAAAATTTATTGATTTATTTGTTTAACATTTGTTTACTGGGATAGTCCGACTTGGAACAAAGCCAATTTTCTGCAGAGGCCTGGAGAGAAATGCTCCAGTTGCATGCCTTTGTAACGTGGGAGGAAACTGGAGTACCTGGAGAAAACCCACACAAACGCAGGGAGGACATGCAGACTTTATTGTCTCTGTATTAAAAATATCTTACTGATGGTTTCTTTTATGCCAAAAATAGTATTTATTGAGGGTGGCCTAATGGTTAAGGTGTTTGCCTTACAAATACAAGGTACAGGGTTTGAATCTCACAAGGGATAATTGTCTAGGCTTAAAATGGCTCACAAGGGCAGTTAGCCTAATACTAATCTATGAACTAATCTATTATGTTTTTCTGAAGAAGTTCTTGCTACAAATAAAGAATGAAAGCGCTCAACACTGGTTCTGCTTTGTCTGTCTTGCCTGGTAAAATAAGTTTTATTTACATTTATTTATTTTTCTTCATTTTTGCAAATTTTGTTTAGCTTACACATATATATATATGTATACACAGACATATGTGTACACCATAGAAATTAAATAATTTTTTTGGATGTTGGACATATGCCACCAAGTATCCTTTCTTCTAGCTGCCTAAGTGTACATCTGGCAATGGTGATTTGCTTTAGACTTTTTTTTTTTGGGGGGGGGGGGTTATTTAATTTTAGTAAGTGGATTAATCCTCCAAAGCCAGACTGCACTTTACATGGAAGGTGGGCTGTAAAATGCAAACCAGATAACAGCCATCCATCCATGTAAAGGCAGGCAGGCAGGCAGGCTGTACAGTGTAAACCAGAGAACAGTATAGTAATGAAAGTAGTCAACTTATATTGCTTATCTTTAGAATACAGAAAGAAATTGGGGTACCCAGAGGAAACCCCCATGGAAACAGGGGGAACATACAGACTGCACCCCTACTACATCCAGACACCAGAAGACTGCAGTATTAAACACTGTACTTCCATGCCACCCTAAAAGTAAACTGTGATGCAGCCAGCATGTTTTGATGCTCTCAGCTACTATAACATTTGCATGAAAAAAATCAAACATATAAAACAATTAAAACTGTAGACATATTCAAACACTGCATTGTAGTTCAGCTAGTCTTGTTTTATAAAATCATTTTTTGTATGGTTAGTAGAGCTAGGCTAAGTACTTTGCTTTGTGATCATCTGTTTGGTAGACTGACATCTATGGTGAAGTTTCTTTTTGGACTGTGTGCCGTCCATAGTTCTACTATACTGTAGGAAAAAAATTGCCCCTTTATTGTATATTTTTTAAACAAGAAACATTTTTTATTAAATTATCATGTATAACATAGGTAATCTTACATTTAATAAATGAAAATAAACCATACTAACACAATTTCAGTTGCAAACATTATACACTACAAACTGCACTGACACAGCTGAGCTGCAAACATTATGCATCACTTTTAATATATCCAGTCATTGTCAGTCAGCCATTAAATAGTTCATTCAAATCCTGCCTTCTTTTAAACCTCGCACCTCCTCTGCATGTATCAATCCCACACTTCCAGTTATTTCCTATATAATTTGCTCTTACCCTTTTCTAAAGATCCTAATTCCAGTTGTTTTATCTCTGTTACTATATTCACTACTTCTAGTACAGTTGGTGGAGACTTTGATTTCCATTTCCTAGTAATTGCATTTTTGGCAGTCACCTTAATTAGACTCAGCAAGACCTTAGTATGTCTAGGCAAATCTGATTTTGTTTCATAGCTTAAAAAAGTAATTTCTAAGTCATACCAATTTGCACACCCAGTATTTCTGATAGAGTAGTCTACAGAGAATTTCTGAATTCTGCCAACTCATTACACTCCCAGAACATATGTTCCCAATTACTTCTTTCTTCCCCATCACACCTTTTGCATTTGCTGTCTACCTGAGGAAAAATTCCTTGGGAATCTAGTTGGAGTATAAAAATACCTATGTAAACACTTCCAAGCAAATGTCCTAAATCTTCTAGACTTTGTTGCATATTTGAGAGACATACATATATTCCGACAATGTTTCTTTGTGAATTGCTTATTCAGTCTCTCTTCCCAGTCCTTTCTAACCTCCTATAATTGATTTTATTTTTATTTATTTGTTTTACATTTGTTAACTGGGAAAGTCCCACTGGACACAGGTCCTTTTTCAGCGGAGGCTCGGGGAGAAAAGCTCCGGTTATGCACAACTTACAAGTTTGAGTTACAAGTAATGTAAGACTTACACACAGTTACAAAAAAATATAAGCCTTATACACACTGCAAAAAAGAAATTGGCTTGCCTGCAAGCAAGCTCAAAGTGTTAATATAGCAGTTACATTATAAATATATTACATTTGAGGTAAATGTGTACAATGGATATCACAGCATGAGTATGTGCATAAGTCATTCATCGTACATGAGAAAGAGAAGCTAGTGAGAGTAAGGTGAGGACAGATGTCTCAGTAGGATGTATTAGGACAGCAATAAAATAAAAAAAATAGAGAGGTAGAGTTAAACAGTTGGAGGCCTATCCAGGGCAGTTACAAGAACAGAGCCAGGTGCCTTTCAAAAGTGATATCAAACACATATTTCTGTGCTAGAAAATACATTTGTGACAGAATGTATATCTGAGTCCTTTCAACGTGATATCAAACATGTATTTCTGTGCTAGAAAAGACATTTGTGACAGAATGTATATCTGAGTCCTCTTCTACCAGACTCACATTGACCTGAACTTTTTGTTGCCCTAGTGATGCTGGCACAGTAAGGATAGCATTGTAGAGAGACTCATCTCTTTGCATTATTGTACTTCTTATTTGGTCTACATTTGGTCTGCATTTTAGTGTAAGTTCAAAGGTTCATAGGTGCTTTCTAGGCTGTTGATCTGTGAGGATCTTTAAAAGTGTAGCCATACTATTCCCATGAAATATTTAGTTTTTATATTTAAAGTAAGAATAACCCAGAGGTGATCAGAGCATTTATATGTTGCCCCAGTCCATAAGGAACAAAGAGATTCAAACCCTTTATTCTTAGGTTCGCAGGTAGTTATGAGGGTTATAGTCCATGGGAACCATTGAGGAGCCTAGCCCAAATTCCCAGTTGCCATTAAGCACTGTCTGGATAACTGACTTGATCAAGGTTACATAATAGGCAAATTAGGGCAAAGGGAATCAAACCCAGTACCACAAATACTAGGGCTTACAATATTAACCCTCTGCACCAGCTGTCAGATTACAGGAAACAGCTTATTAAGAGTTTAGAACCTTTAATCATTCCACTAACTGCCAGACACAGTAGAGAACATCAGCTCATTGCACTACTGCACTTCTTACTTGGTCTGCAATTTACTGCAAGTTTTAGGAGGTCCTCAGTTGTCTGCATTGCAGGACATTATGTTTTAGACCAGTCTAGTTTCAGTAATCTAACATTTATTGCCTCTGGTTTGGAATCCCCTCTCTGATGCTTTGTCAAAACTGCAGTATGATAGTCTGTAATTAATATGTAGCACATGTGTGGACTGGTAGACACCCCTGCCAGTGAGTGCTGGAATACAAACTTTTTACCAGCATACTTAATTTATGAAAAGTTTTATTTTTATCTCTGGATATCCATGCTTTGTATTTTACCACCAGTGTAATGGCTGCCCTTTTTCTTACTGTCTAGTCTTGATGCCAGTAAGTATAAATGTTGTTCCTTGATTGTATGTGCTTGGGAAAGAAATGCTCAGACTGAAGGCTAAATAGTAGCCTCACTCCTCCTAAGTAACGCTCGTGTGACAAATAAAGCCATGCTGTTTGAAGTGATATTTTATTTTTTCCTTGTCATTTTTACACTGTGCCTGAACAGAAGACATTGGTTTAAAATAAGTTGCACAGAAGCAGCTGTAACTCCAGTCTCACTTTTTGCCAGAGCACAATTTGGACATAGGGACACAGTAGCTAACTGGTAGGGGGTCCATGTCAGATGGACGAAAGCACAGGTAAACGAAGACCACATCACTGAGACGACTTTGCCGACAGGACAAATCCCCAACAACGGTAAGTCATTGTATTACAGAATGGAGTACATTCCCGTTTTTGTAATACCACCGAAAACCACATTACAACATGTATAGCAGAGAGGCAAGCCCCCCCTGCACCCCCATGTGGGGGGCTGCACCCCCCCCACACCCCCTACTTAAATATACCAACTGCGAGATTGCACTACAATGAGGGAATGGGACTAACACCCATTCCGCACTACTTACCATTGGGGATTCGTCCTGTCGGCGGAGTCGTCTCGGTGATGTGGTCTTTGTTTACCTATGCTTTCATCCATCTGACATGGACCCCTGGTAGGACATGCGAAGACAAAAAAAAAGGTGGACACATATCTACTGTCCTCCTCTGTACTAGTTAAGTGTGCCTTTCTTCATAGAAATGTAGACCTTTAACCAAAGTATTGACGTAACTTTCTCAGAATAATTTGTCATGACTCTCAGCCACTCTAGAGTGTGCTCATCTGGTAATTCTGGGTATAATGAGTCAAACATTTTATGTTACCTTACACTTGGCTTTTTTTGAACTTGATCTATATGTGCATATAACCTTCATTTTTATTTTCTAAAACTCTCCTGCCACTTCATAACTAGGCCATTGATACCCATAATAAATTATTCCCTTATCACTACTAACAGGTAACAGGCAACTGTAAACTATCTGGTGTAGTTGTTTATAAAAAATGGGCCAATGATCCTTAAGTCACTTATGTCTCATAAAATACCTGCTCTTATCTGGCATCCTCATGACAACGAGTTGGGTGATTTGTTTACCATTACTAGAAGTAAATCTAGACTTACTGATGATGATTGCATTTGTGCAATTGGCACGGCTTGGAGAACTGTTACATATATTAATGATTGGGCTTGTGAGATAAATAATATTTGGCAAAGAGCAAATAGAACTATTGTCTGTAAAGATCATTCAATCCTATGAAACAAGACTATGCCACTGACAACTTTGGAATTCTGGATGCAAGTATTCAGCTGTCTGAGGATTCAGAATGTTTAGAAGGAAACAAAAAAAAAAGAAAGAAAGGAAGAAGTTCACAACAAATAACAAGGAAGAAAAATAAACTAATGTCTGTAAAGTAAAGAGAATATATACTAAAAAGGACACTGCTTTGTTATGTAACACACTCATTACAGGGAATGATAACATTTTTCTATCAGAAAACCTTCAGTCTATAGAAAAAAGCATCATTTTACCAAAAGAGAAGGTAGAAAAAAGGCAAGGGGCAGGTGAAAAGGAAGAAATCAAAATTGAACGTGGAATGATTGAAGAACATTACTGTAAGAAAAAAGAAGAGAAAGACATGTTGACTACATGGCTCATAGGTTCATAGGTTCATAGGTTAGTACTAGGCTATCAGCCCTAGGGCCTATACAAGCCTAGCCATAACAATTCCCTGAATATTTACATGTTTTCAACGTCAAGTATTCTGCTTTTCAAAATAAGTTAAAAACATAAAAATAAAGTATTTGCATTTACTCATCTGTATAGAGCATTTAAAGAAAGTCTTTTGTTAGCTTAAAGTGCATTCATTTTATTCCTCTACAAAGGTTTTTCCCCAGTCACTTTGTGTGCATTTAAAGAACTGTTTTTTATGTTATGCAATGGGTGCAGCTGAATAAATGGGCTACTGAAGCTCTCAGGAACAGTGTGAGTACAGCATTTAAAGAAAGGATTCTTTATTCCCAAACATTTGCCACTAAACTGTTTAGTATTAATGCACATACAGCCATTTTGTCTTGTACCTCTCTTCCCCAGCTGATGCAAAAATCAAACATAGCGGCAAGTGCTCTTTTTATATGGACAGTAAAGGGCAAGTTGCTGTTAATGGTGTTTTTGACATTGTAGGCCTTCTTCACAGCATTTATGCATTAGATGCTTCTGCTTTACACAATAAAAATGATTTCAAAGCAACACACTAAATATACAGCTCTAAAATATTAATATTAATTAATTAATATTAATATTAATATTAATTAATAGCTCAAGCTGTGGATGTACAAAGCCATCCGGATGAGAATTTAATATGCATTGCAAACAGTGGGAGTTATAAGACTAATGATGATGAAGATCATTCCTTTGTAGCAATTGATAGAGCAGATATTACTGTCTTAGAAGTTGAAGATTCTTCAGATCTGGTCAGAAAAGGTATTCTTGTAATTGGAGATTCATTTATTAGAGGAACTGATACTTGTATTAGCAGAGAATATAATGAACATCGAATAGTGTTATGCTTGCCAAGAGCAAAAATAGAAGATGAGAGACCAGCCTTAGAATGCCTTAATGTAAAGTAGTATGGATCAGTTTTTATTCATGTTGATACAAATGATCTCATCTGCAAAGGATTCTCTGTCTGTTAGGGAAGTTGCAGCCCTCGTAGTATACCTTATACTGGTGTAAGGATATATTTTTCACAAATCACCTCACAGTAAGACGCTGTCCGGTTTGATTCTCAGCTAGAGCGTCATCTGCGTGGAGACATGCGTGAATGGGCGTACCTTCGTTGAAGGTTGTGCATCAGGGCTGGTAACTCGGCACGTAAAAATCAACTACCAGTCATTAGCGGACCGGAGTTCCGCTGTGGCGACCCCTAACCGGGAAAAGCCGAAAGACACAAACAAACAAACATACAGAAAGGATAGTCAGGTCACTGTGAATGAAAAATATGTATGGGTAAATACCTACATGGAAAAAATGTCCAGTTTTTAAAAATGGAAAGGTGTAGAGTATCCAAGCTTAGTTTTGGGCACACGTGTTCAGACAGAATGACGTGCATTTGTCAAGATCAGGGAAGAGAATTTTTGCAGCAGATATTTTGCAATATTTGACAAACACTAGCCAGGATTTTTGCCAGGTCAAAAATTTAACAATTCACAGATAGCAACATTTGATGCATCTCTGATGGTTGTTACTGCTAGGAGCATTAATAATAAAGTTTTTATTGGAAAATTTGCTACGTTCCCACATGATTGATGTTGTTATTGTTTGTGAGCACGGTTAAAGAACAATAACTGGAAACCAGTTCTGTTGTTGTGTCTTTCGGCTTTTCCCGGTTAGGGGTCGCCACAGCGGAACTCCGGTCCGCTAATGATTGGCAGTAGATTTTTACGTACCGAGTTGCCAGCTCTGACGCACAACCTTCAACGAAGGTACGCCCAATCACGCACGTCTCCACACAGAAGACGCTTTAGCTGAGAATCGAAAGGCCAGTTCTGTCATGGTATAAAATGTTTTTACTGTAACAGACATTCTAACAAAAAGTCAGGTAGAAGTGTTATGATAGGGATTAAAGATAGTTATGAGACCTGTGATTATTACATGTTCATTGATAACACCAATACTATAGACTGTGTAATTGTGACAGTAAAGACAACCCTATAACATATAACAATTGTTGGAGTGTATAGACCACCAAAGTCAAATGCAGATGACCTAGAGGAATTCATGTATGTCTTGCATGAAACACAGGGAAGAATAATATTAGCTGGGGACTTCAGTTTATCAGAAACAGACTGAAATAATATTGATTCAACAGCATTAGTAAGAAAATTATTCACAACATGTATTCTGGAACAAAAATTGCTTCAGATTTAAAAAAAAAAAAAATACCGGGGAACATAACATACTAGACATTGTTTGTGTTCCTAAAGAAATTATTGTTACTTCAAGTCAAGTTTTACCACCATTGATATGCAGTGATAATGGGGTTATAAAGGTTAATTTGTTGCTAGATAATTCTGCCAAACTGAAATCTAAACCAATGCACAGAAAGTTAATTACAGATTATATGGAAACAAAACAGTCACTATGTAAAACTAACTGGAGTGATGTGTTCAGTAGAAAAACTACAGATTTAATGTGGAAAGTTTTGAAAGAGTGAGTGCAAAAAATAAAAAAAAAATGTTTAACATCAGGATCATACAACATCAGGGGTATATATTCCCATAAGAATAAGATATCTGATGAAGGTGAGACAAAAAACGTAAGAAAAGGAAGAGAGGTCACACTACAATTTTGAAAACTGAAATAAACAAGCTGGACAAACAAATTAAGCATAGTGTGAGTCAAGATCAAGAAATATTTTGAATAAACTTTATAAAAAGTTATTGAGCATAATATGAAACCTTTTTATAGATACATAATATGTGGAAGGAGTAAAGACATACAAATTGATAAACTGTGTGCAGATTCTAAAATTTATTTTCAGACATAACAGATTATAGATATAGTTACAAAATATTATGCAAAACAGTTTGGCTTCAGAAAGGGGGTGATAAATTGTCCTAGTGACATCCAGGTGACCTCAGATACTGGAATCAGATTAATTAAATTGAAAAAGAACTGTGCAAACTGGATCCAAACAAAGCACAGGGAGGAGATGGAATTAGTAGTAATGACCTGAGAACATTTCAGCAAGAACTTGCAGTTTAAATGTTCACTTGAAGCTATATGTACAGAAGAGCAGGCTAGCACGTACGGTTGATGCACGGATAAACCAACCTTGAATACTGCAAACAAAATCCAGCACCCTGAGTGTGTATAGCAAAAGAACTGATTTATTGTCAACCAAACCGGTTTCAGCAGTTAGCTTTCTTCAGTGGTATGGTCAGAATGATTAGACAGTCCTTATTTATACATTATTCAAATGAAACATATGACATCATTTCCTGTTTAGATTAATATTTAGATAAGACATTAATCTAATACATGACCAGAAAATAAAAATAAAATAAAACAGTGGAAAAAGAAATATAATCCACAATAAACCATCATAATGAGAAACCCACAAATATTCCAAAATTATACTATTGATAACATATTAAATAATAATGATAAATATATCAGACCAGTGAAAATTATTACAAAATGGAATTAAAATGTTTGTAACCATAGTAGAAAATGGTAATAGGTGATTTATAACTTATCATTGAGGCCCGGTGGAAACAAACCACCCAATTTGATTATCCATTTAGTTTCCTTGCAGTTTAACAGTTTATGCCATCCAGTTTTGAATGCTCTGTGACCAACAATCTTATCAATACAAATGAAAGAGAACTGAGCTGTCTTGTGTGCAACAGTATGTTTGTACAAAGCGTTGGTAGTCCTGACATTTCTAATGTCACCTAAATGCTCGGAAATATGAATACGCAGCTGTCTAGAAGTTTGACCAATATAAAATGCCCGACATGTACATGTGGCCAAATAGATCACCCAGTCCGTGCTGCAATTGGCAAATGATTAATGTTAAATATCCTGCCTGTATTCTTGCTGGTAAATTCCTTTGTTGTAAATATATATTTACAAAAAGAGCAGTGACCACAAGGATGACAACCAATCAATCTATCTCCTGACATAGTAATCTGGGTCATGCAGACATCCTGAGATGTGATTCTTTTGTAATGTGAGAAATGTGATCCTAAAGTTTTGCCTTTACAATAAGAGTAAAGACATCTCTCGTCTAACCACTTGCCAAGATGTGTATTTGTTTGCAGTATATTCCAGTGATGACTGATAATGTCTTGTAATTGGTAAGTGTTCCTGCCAAAAGTGGTTACTAATCTAAGTAGCTGACCTGAGGACTGAGCCATCCTATCTTTATAGCCCAATAAACTATCCCTCAATAAATTGTTGGTCATACTAGCTGCAGATTGGACATCCATTTTGTTATACCCTCGCTGTATAAATCTGTTCGAAAGGTCATTCTGACAATGCTGAAGGTCTACATGAGATGAACATATTCTCTTAATTCTGATAAATTGAGATTTAGGAATATTTCTTATAATGTGTTTAGGGTGGAGGCTAGAGGCATGTAGAAGGCTGTTATATTGTGGATATTTTCTGTGCACAGTGGTACGAAGAGTATTATCCACTTCCTTGCTCAGGTGGACATCCAGAAAATCAATTTGGTGTGTGTCATAGCTTACTGTAAAACTAACACCCCATTTATTGCTATTCAAATATTCCACAAATTCCATAAGATACTCAATTCCCCCTTTCCAAACCAACCAACAGTCGTCTAGGTACCGTCTCCAAATATCCATTTCAGGCAAATATAGATTATGTGTTTCATTATATATAATCTGGTCTTCCACATATCCCATAAAGAGATCTGCATAGATAGGTGCAAAAGAGGCACCCATCGCCATGCCCTGAATTTGCCAGTAGCATTGATCTTGAAAATCGAACACGTTCTTGGTTAGAACGTGTTCAGCCATACAGATGAGTAAAGTATTAAATCCTGGACTGTAGAGGTTGGTCTTAAGTAGCCAATCTTCCAATGCCAATAGACCTGCCCAATGTGGTATACTGGTATATAATGATGTTACATCTGGTGTACACATGATCCAATCGGCTTCCAGTTGTGATTCAGAGACAATCTGCAGGAATTCAGTAGTGTCCTGTAGTCTAGCCCGTACATGTGACAACAGGGGCTTTAAATATTGAGTCAGGAAGACTGATAAAGGTTCTGTCAATGATCCAATGCCTGAAACAATAGGTCTACCAGGAGGTATAGAGAGGGATTTATGGATTTTGGGCAAAAGATACAAGTATTGTTTAACTGGATCCTGAACACTGAGATGAAATTTCGTTTTAACACTGAAAATGCCCTCCTCAACAGCAAGTTGTAAAAAGTTGTCTATCTCCTGTTTGAATTTAGGTGTTGGGTCAATGGGCATATGTAGATAATGCTGAGTATTTGACACTTGTCTTTTACCTTCAGCCCAGTAATAACTGGAATTCATAACCACAATGGCCCCACCCTTATCAGCAGGAAGAATAGTGATATCTGTATTTTTTCTAAGATTGGTAAGTGCCAGTTGTTCCTGAGCATTTAAATTATTTCTGATAGTGTTTCCTGTACCCAACTGGTGATGTAGATCTTTGAGAACAGCATTCTGGAATATGGCTATGTGTTTGTCCATTGGAGGACAAAACTTGGAAGGTAATAATCGAAATTCAGTGGATCTTTGAGTTAAATCCCGTTGATCAAAAAATATTTTTAAATTCAGTCTTCTACAAAAGTCCATAACATCTGATGCAAATGTGCTTTCATCAACAAAGAAACCAGGAATAAAACCTAGACCTTTATTCAGCTAAAGCTCTTCCATGGGTGTTAATACATATTCCGAAATGTTATGCACATTAGAACAGTCTATGTTCATTTCACTATTGACAGAAACAATTCCTCTAGCGTTCTTATGCTTCTGTCCCCCCCGTGTCTGTGCCTAAAGGGTGATCAGCACTACGTACCCTTTTTGGAGTGGGAGAATCCGACATATTAGTGGATTCAGTATCAGTAGTAGATGATTCTTCCCCCAAACTCCTGTTGGGTGATGTACCCCTTTTAAGTATTGATCTGGGCCGCTTTTGTCGTGTGTGTGTAAAGTTTTTGGTGCCCTCTGCAAATCTTACCCCTTTGTATAATTCAAAGGGTTTCCCCCTTCTATAATCCTCTGCATCTCTAGTAAATTTCTTTAATTTCTTTTCTTTGAGAGTTTTTTCAAAGGCTGAAAGATCCTTAGATAACTTGCTAAGTGATTCTTGAAAGCTCGGTTGATTTTCATGTAATTTTAATTTTTTACACATTTCTTGCACATCACAAATATTGGTTTGAAAAGTCCTGTCATAAAATGTGGACAAAATGTTGACAAACATCATGGCCGAATCCTGTTGTGCAACATTCCACTCCTTGATTAATAGGTCATCCGGTTGACCAACCAAAGGCTGTAATTTAGTTCTAAGACCCCTCGGGGCTATATTCTGATGTTGGTATGCCTTAAATAATCTGGAGTGCCAGATGTTAGAACGTAATGTTTTAATTTTTTTACCAAATTGAGTGAATAACATACTACAATTGTCAGCTGGATCAGACGTACCACTTATAGCAGATATATTATTCGAATCAATCCAAAATATATGAATGTCATCTTTATCTGCGTATAGTCCATGTACCATATCATTAAGATCCATGACTATAGATTGTAAGTATGTAAAGACCAAATGTGATGTGTTAATGTCAGATTAATATTGATACAAAAATAATCAATTGTTATGCAACCGAACCAACCTCCAAAAAAGGACTCAAAGAAAATAGTTCTGATTAATCCAATATTAATACTGGGTAACGAGATGCAGAGAGACCAAATAATAATATATAACCAAGTGGTGAAATCCAAATGGTTGCACACTGTGATCAATACTGGAGCAGAAAATTCTTTATCAATATGTAAATGCCTCTATGATAAAGCGGCAAGGAATAAAATGTGACACCTAACCATGGTTTTATGCAAAAGATATTAAAAAAACCTGATCTACTGAAAATGTGCTTTAAATGGACATATGCCTGATGAGAATCAAACCGTAATCTATCCTGCAATTATGTGATAGAAATAAACAAGCAAATGCTGTTATTTTGATGTACTCAACTAACTTTTGAAAGATAAAACATATAACCAGAGATGAGGGCTAGATATCTCCTGTGCCTGATGAGAATCAAACAGTGATCTGTTTTGCAATAATGTGATAAAAATCACCAAGCAAACGCTATTATTTTGATATATTCAACTGACTTTCAACAGAAGCTGAACATGTAACCAAAGATATGGGCTTAATATCACCAAATAGTATGGTGTTACGTAATGTATATATATATCTTATCCAAAAAGAGATGTTTAACATGTTATACAGGCATTTGCTATAGTTGTACTGTGTCCGTCTGAACACTAGCAGATAATTTGAGAAGACTTATCCAAACAATGGTCTGCAATGGTTAATCAACCTGACCCTTAGCTATAATATGTTAACAAAGCCAATATAAATATATTGGATAAAATGCCAAAGGCTTCCACAATAAACTCTGAGTATTAATGCAGAAATAAAGCAGGATACACAATGACTTGTGAATTATTCATTGAATGCATCTCATAAGTTAGTCTTAATATCAAGCCAAAGCACATGTAGATAATGGTTAAATGTCAAATCAAAATGCTTGTATCCTAGAGAAAATGTCCAAGTTCAAACAAGGACCAATTATAATAAATGATGGTATTTCCTAGACATAAAAGACAAAAGGCAATATCCTTCTGACTTAATTTATATAGATGCTTTCATATGTTATGCTTAATGTCAAAACAATAAGTTGGAAACAATAATTTGTTTGACAAGAGATGGTCAAAATTACACAAATACTGCACCACCAATGTTCAAATATAAAGCACTATCTGTACCTGCCCAGTCTAATCAAACAGTGGCCCAAGCTGTAATATTCCCTATATAGCACATGGATAGATGTAACCATCAGTATACAAAATTCTGGTTCAACAATTACAGACAAAATGATTGAAAATATATGAATCACATTCCCTCCATACAATAGGATGTAATGAAATTGGTCCCACAAAATGTTTCAAAAAATATATAAGATGAATAAAGTCAAAAAAACAGTACTTGTATCCTTCAAAATAATGTTGACATGTAGTAGATGATATTGCAACAAGTATGTCCCAAACAAATCCCAAAAGAGTAATCCAAAGGGTATTCCTAAATGCGCGTTTATAAAATAATAGTCACATTCCCTCCAGATAATAAAATGTCATGAAAATTGTCCTGCCAGATGTTGCATTTACAAAGAATATGAAAAAAGAACAAAAAACAGTACTTGTATCCTTTGAAGCGATGTGGACATCAATTAGACGATGTTGCGACCAATATGTCCAAAACAAATCCCAACCAAGTGATCCTGAAGGTCATTTGATTAGAAAAACAGGATGAACATTGTAAAAAAATGATAATCCAAGCAGTAGGTTGAAGCGACGACCAAGATGAACCCAAAATGGCGCCCGACTACTGTGTATGCGTTGAAAAAGCTATACCAAAGCAAAACATGGCAAAAAAATGTTAAATAAGCAAAATAATGATAATCCAAGTGGTAGGTTGAAGCGACGACCAAAATGAACCCAAAATGGTGCCCGACTACTGTGTATGCGTTAAAAACGCTATACCAAAGCACAACATGATAAATAAAATATTAAATGGGCAAAAAAATTAGAATTCCTACAATATAAAACGATCGAATAATCTCCACCGGTCCAAAGACTCACAGATGGTTATACTAGTGTAGCTCCACAAGACTGGGGGAAAGAATCCTCACCAAAAATACTGAATCCACTGTCTCAGCGCTTAACCCTCAGATACCAACAGCCAGCAACAAGAAACACGTACAGAAGAGCAGGCTAGCATGTACGGTTGATGCACGGATAAACCAACCTTGAATACTGCAAACAAAATCCAGCACCCTGAGTGTGTATAGCAAAAGAACTGATTTATTGTCAACCAAACCGGTTTCAGCAGTTAGCTTTCTTCAGTGGTATGGTCAGAATGATTAGACAGTCCTTATTTATACATTATTCAAATGAAACATATGACATCATTTCCTGTTTAGATTAATATTTAGATAAGACATTAATCTAATACATGACCAGAAAATAAAAATAAAATAAAACAGTGGAAAAAGAAATATAATCCATAATAAACCATCATAATGAGAAACCCACAAATATTCCAAAATTATACTATTGATAACATATTAAATAATAATGATAAATATATCAGACCAGTGAATTCCTGCAGATTGTCTCTGAATCACAACTGGAAGCCGATTGGATCATGTGTACACTAGATGTAACATCATTATATACCAGTATACCACATTGGGCAGGTCTATTGGCATTGGAATATTGGCTACTTAAGACCAACCTCTACAGTCCAGGATTTAATACTTTACTCATCTGTATGGCTGAACACGTTCTAACCAAGAACGTGTTCTATTTTCAAGATCAATGCTACTGGCAAATTCAGGGCACGGCGATGGGTGCCTCTTTTACACGTTTGCACCTATCTATGCAGATCTCTTTATGGGATATGTGGAAGACCAGATTATATATAATGAAACACATAATCTATATTTGCCTGAAATGGATATTTGGAGACGGTACCTAGACGACTGTTGGTTGGTTTGGAAAGGGGGAATTGAGTATCTTATGGAATTTGTGGAATATTTGAATAGCAATAAATGGGGTGTTAGTTTTACAGTAAGCTGTGACACACACCAAATTGATTTTTTGGATGTCCACCTGAGCAAGGAAGTGGATAATACTCTTCGTACCACTGTGCACAGAAAATATCCACAATATAACAGCCTTCTACATGCCTCTAGTCTCCACCCTAAACACATTATAAGAAATATTCCTAAATCTCAATTTATCAGAATTAAGAGAACATGTTCATCTCATGTAGACCTTCAGCATTGTCAGAATGACCTTTCGAACAGATTTATACAGCGAGGGTATAACAAAATGGATGTCCAATCTGCAGCTAGTATGACCAACAATTTATCGAGGGATAGTTTATTGGGCTATAAAGATAGGATGGCTCAGTCCTCAGGTCAGCTACTTAGATTAGTAACCACTTTTGGCAGGAACACCTACCAATTACAAGACATTATCAGTCATCATTGGAATATACTGCAAACAAATACACATCTTGGCAAGTGGTTAGACGAGAGATGTCTTTACTCTTATTGTAAAGGCAAAACTTTAGGATCACATTTCTCACATTACAAAAGAATCACATCTCAGGATGTCTGCATGACCCAGATTACTATGTCAGGAGATAGATTGATTGGTTGTCATCCTTGTGGTCACTGCTCTTTTTGTAAATATATATTTACAACAAAGGAATTTACCAGCAAGAATACAGGCAGGATATTTAACATTAATCATTTTGCCAATTGCAGCACGGACTGGGTGATCTATTTGGCCACATGTACATGTCGGGCATTTTATATTGGTCAAACTTCTAGACAGCTGCGTATTCGTATTTCTGAGCATTTAGGTGACATTAGAAATGCCAGGACTACCAACGCTTTGTACAAACATACTGTTGTACACAAGACAGCTCACTTCTCTTTCATTTGTATTGATAAGATTGTTGGTCACAGAGCATTCAAAACTGGATGGCATAAACTGTTAAACAGCAAGGAAACTAAATGGATAATCAAATTGGGTGGTTTGTTTCCACCGGGCCTCAATGATAAGTTATAAATCACCTGTTACCATTTTCTACTATGGTTACAAACATTTTTAATTCCATTTTGTAATAATTTTCACTGGTCTGATATATTTATCATTATTATTTAATATGTTATCAATAGTATAATTTTGGAATATTTGTGGGTTTCTCATTATGATGGTTTATTATGGATTATATTTCTTTTTCCACTGTTTTATTTTATTTTTATTTTCTGGTCATGTATTAGATTAATGTCTTATCTAAATATTAATCTAAACAGGAAATGATGTCATATGTTTCATTTGAATAATGTATAAATAAGGACTGTCTAATCATTCTGACCATACCACTGAAGAAAGCTAACTGCTGAAGCCAGTTTGGTTGACAATAAATCAGTTCTTTTGCTATACACACTCAGGGTGCTGGATTTTGTTTGCAGTATTCACTTGAAGCTAGACAGCAAGAGAAGGAACAAGAAACTGTGGAAACTGATGCAGTCAATGTTGAGGAGTGATAGACCAATGAGTTCCCATATGACAGAGCAACAGATGGCACAGGATGAAATTGAAGAGAATGTGCCACAGGAAGATGCTATAGAACCTTCTATAGAATGCCCGCAGGAAATGGAAAACAAGGGACGTGCCCTCATTTTGAAAGAAAATGCGCTAAGAGAAGAGTTGTTTGCTTTAATAGACATAGACAGATATATCACGATCAATGAAATAAATAGACTGCAGAAGGTTAATAAAACCCAAAACGTCAGAAGTCTAATAAAACAAATGAACACAGTAATTAGAACTGTTCATAGAGATCCATGTGATACAACAGAAGTAAACAGGATATATTACTGTGCAGATGAATTAATAACTGATAAAGTTCTACCAGAAGAACACAGGGTAGTGAGGGAAAGGAAGGGGAGAAATCGAATACCATCATGGAAATATCGAACAGGGAAAACTATAAAGCAGTTAAGACAAGAAGTGTCACTGTTAGAAGACTATAGAAGAGGGAACAGATCCACAAAAATACTAAGAACGCTAGATGTGATAAAAACAATGCACAGTATTAGAACAGACCTGGATCTATCATGCACTATCGCAAATAGCAAACTAAAAATTTCAGCACAGGCAGAAAAACTTAGAAGATACGAAGATAAATATAAAGGAAAGGTACAACATAAGCAATTTATTAATGACCCAAAAAAAGTTTTATAGAGAATTGGGAAACAAGGTAAAAGGAATTTAAAGACCACCAAAAAAAAAAAAAAAAGAAAGAAATAGATACATTTTGGAGAAGTATCTATGAAGATCCTGTGGAACATAACAAATATGCTAAATGGATAGAAGAAGTAAAAGAAAGAATAAGAGGTTTAAAGGTACAGGATTTGAAATGGGATGACATAACAGCCAGAGAGATTGAAACAAAGTTAAGAAAAGCCTCAAATTGGAAAACCTCAGGCCAAGATGCAGTACCTAACTTCTGGTTAAAAGTATTAACATTTTTGCATGAAGATTTATCCGTGAGTAAGAACTATTTATATGCGCACCCTGGACAGTCACCAACCTAGCTAACAACAGGAAAAACAATGCTCCTACTTGAGTGAACCTGCAAGCTACCCTAAAAATTATAGACCAATAACTTGCCTTCTGACGACATATAAACTATACACTGGAATTGATGGCGACAGTGTCTATAGTCATTTAGAAGAAAACTCAATTATGGCAATAGAACAAAAGGGCAATAAAAGAAAGTCATATGGAACAAAGGATCATTTGTTGTTTAATAAAGCCATAGTGGAGAACTGTAAAAAGGGGAAGAATTTATGTATGGCATGGATTGACTACAAAAAAGTATTTGATAGTATCCCACATTCATGGATAACAGAGTGCTTAAAAATGTATAAGATACACCCTACAGTGATCGACTACATTACGATGACCATGAAACAGTGGCAGACCACTTTGCAGTTAAGCCATGATAAAGGACAAATTATTATTCCAGGGATAAAAATTCAAAGGGGGATATTCCAGGATGACTGTTATATGTCTATATTATATAAGCAAACGCACTGAATTGCGGATGGTATGTAATCGACCAACAATCCCCAAAAACCCAAAATGTCGAACACACGGATCATAGGTTCATAGGTAGGTACTAGGCTATTGGCCCTAGGGCCTATATAAGCCTAGCCAAAAACGTACCCTGACGTTCGCCACCCAAGAAAATTATTTTCCTGTGCCCCTGTCGAGCACAGCCACAGAAGTGATCCCCGGGGTGAATTTCCTATCTCCCATCCAATCATCAAGATTTTTCCTTGAAGAGTGCTAATGAGGAGCTTTGTTTGATATAGATAGGTAGTTTGTTTCAGAGTATGGGAAGTCTCTGGGACAGGAATATATCCATCCAGCATGTTCTGTTTATTACTGTGATAAGGTTTAGGTCCCTAGATAGTGTAGCTCGGAGGGATTGGGATTTCTTTAAGTGGAGCTTGTCCAACAGCTCTGGGTTTGACATAGCTTTGTATGTTAAGCAGAGATCGCCTCTGAGTAAGCGATATGCGACGGAGTAAAGCTAGAGTTTTTTGAGATGGTCTGCGTAGGACATCTGTTTGAGGCTGGTAATCCTCTTTGTAAGGTATTTTTGCGGCCTTTCCAGTTGTTGTAGATGTCTTGTGAGGTACATACCAAGAGGGGCACTGTATTCTATAATGGGTCTAATGAGTGATGAGTAGAGGGGAACAATGACCTCTTTTTTCCTGGATGAGAAACCTTTTGTGATGAGGTGTGCCATGTAGAAGGATTTCCTGACTATTGTAGCGATGCGATTATCAAAGGAGAGACTACTGTCCACCTGTGTCCCAAGGTCTCTTATCACACTTTTGGTGTTAAGTAGACTACCGCCTATGTGGTAGTTCATGGATACAGAGTTCCATTTTTTCCCCGGGAAAAAAATTGCTGATCCGGAAAAAAAAAGTCAAAACAGAAAATAAAGTGGGGGGCTTCACCCCCCACCCACTACTTAATTATACCAACTCCAAGATCGCTTCACAGTGGAGGAAATGGCAAAGTCCCAAAAATGGCCCAGTGATTTTTTTTCCCTAGAAAAAAGTCACTGTTCCGTGCTTTCGGTATTTTGCCATTTCGCGTAATGACGTTCGACTAAACAACATTCGCAATTCATTGCGTTTGCTAAAATAATAGGGACCCACTGTCACAGCTGCTATTCTGCTGTGCCCTTAACCCATTTAGCTGTCTATTTAACAGCGTAGGCTATGGCTATAATTTGGCTCCTAGAAAACAACAAAGTGTAAATACTTCTTATCTTCTCTTTGTGAATGATTTGAAACTGTGTAACTCATCAGATGAGGAACTGAAAGTGCTACTGCAAGTTATCAAAACATTTTCAGATGATATAAGAATGTCACCTGGTCTTGATAAATATGCAAAACCAACCTCTACAGCAGGAAAAATGCAGCACCAAGAAAACATCAGTTTGGGACAAGAATGTGATATAAAAGACAAGAATGTGATATAAAAGAACTTGAGCAAGAGGAAGTGTATAAATATTTGGGAATTGATGAAGGATCAACAATAAAAACATGAACAAATGCGAATAAAACTTAGTAGGGAGTACTTTAGAAGACTTAAATTAATCCTGAAAACAGCGTTGACAGCTAGGAACAAAATCCAAGCTATAAACCAATTTGCTGTTCCTCTCCTAACTTACTTAGTGACTGACTTGCCCCAAAATGTGTTGGCTAGATTAGCTAGGAAAACAAGAAGGATGCTTCATGCTCACCAAATGATTTATAAAAATCAGTGCATACCAATATTATATATTCCCCATTCCAAAGGAGGGATGGGCCTCCTTGAAACTAATTATATGTACAGATCTGCAATTGTGGGACTCCACACATATCTGCTGACCTCACAAGACCCAAATGTAGGGAAAGTTTTGAAACCTGAGGAGAATAAATCTAAGATGGCTTCCCTCCTTAATCTAGCAGAAGCATATCGGCATTAAACAGGAATGGAAATCAAACCACAAGTGGATTAAAACCAGGCAGCAACTGAATGTGCCAAAAAAACAAAGGAAAGAATAAAAGGTGAAGGACCAGATAAGAAGGCAAGAAATATGGAAAATGCATAAATATAGTTGCAAGTACAGAAAACTTTTGGAAGAACATCATGTTGATCAGGAACAAATGCAGGAATGGTTAAGGAGAGGCAAATTTAATCCAAGAGATGAAAGGTTAATATTGGTGGCACAAGACAGTGGACTACGTACAGGTTGGTTTACAAAGTCCATTGAACATGTGGGAGAAACAGACAAATGTAGGTTTTGCAAAACAGAATTGGAAACAGTTGCATACATTGTTGCTGGTTGCAACATACTAATGGCAGAAGGACTGTATGTTGAAATGCATAATAATGTGGCGAGACTGTTGCAATGGGGATTGTGCAAACATTATGTTGTTATAGTGGCTGAAAAACACTGGAAATATGAACCACAAAGCATCATAGAAAATGATGAAGTCTACATTACAAGGGATCATCCATTACCGACAGTTCAAAAGATAGATGCTAGAAAACTGGATATAGTGGTCCAAGAAAAAAATACAAAAGTACATTGATCATTGAAATGACTATGACTACATTGTCCGGCGTACAGAGAGACACAACGTCATAAAATATCAGAATTTGCAAGCAGAAACAACAGCAGTGTAGACGAAAGATACCCAGATAGTTCCAATAGTAGTAGGAGCAATGGGTCTTATAAAAACGAGTGTATAATCATATTTAGATATGCTACCTATACATGTAACTCCATACAAATTGCAGAAGGGGTCATTACTGGGCACATTGCAGGTGCTGCGAAGAGCATTTTTGACTGACAGAGTGTGAAACAATACTAATTTCATGAACTTTAATCGTACTTTGACTTAGGAATGGGGTCCATTCCCGTCATGGTATTAGAAACCCAAAAGATTTGGAGAAATTAAAAAGGGAGATGCTATCATATCTGTTATTCACTAGTCATATAAATATGGGAAGATTCCTCAAGACTGGAGGCATGCAGCTGTTAAACCTGTGGAAAAATAATGGAGAAGGTAATATTGGATACGTTTTTGTCAGAATTGGACAGGTTGGGACTTGAAACCATATATCAACATGCATATGTACAAAATACCTTTGTTAGCACCCGTAACATGATGTTCTATAACAATATAATAACAGCTGTGAATGAAAATTTGTGCTGTGATGCAATTTGTATAGATTTAACTTCAGCGTTTGACAGGGTCATACACAAAACACTGATCAGTAAATTAGAACAATTGGGTATTAATGTATTCTTGATAGATGGATGGATAGCTGCATGTTTTACAAACAGGACATGGCAAGTATTATACAGCAATTGGAGAAGTGAAATTCTTGGTTACAGTCAGGGTGTCCGACAAGGGTCTGTTCTATCCCCTTACTTGTTTAGGTTGTATCTTACAGACCTAACTTTTTCATCTGAGATGTTCTACAGTCTATATATAGATTACCTGAAACTGAGTAAATTGATTACATGCGTTACAGATAAGGCATGTCTGCAAAAGAACTTGACCAAATTGACCATTTGGGCACAGGAGAATAATATGCTGATAAATACATCAAAAACTAAGCATATGAGATGTGGGAAACATGCATTGAAAGGTGAATGTTTAATACAGCACACAGTGATTGAAACTGCAGACTCATTTAAAGACTTGGATATATGGGTAGATCCAGCTGTGAGTTGTTCTAATCGGGTTTATATTACAACAGCGAAGAGGCATTTAATCGAATGCCTCTTCGCCGACACATATAGAGCGAAAGCACTAAAGCGCGAACGCTCAGAACTCCGATTTCTTTCCCTGGGAAAGAAATCGCTTGGCTTCCCCGTGTGTTTGCCCCTTTCCCCACTGTAGTGCGACCTTGGAGTTGGTATATTTAGTTGGGGGGGTGGGTGGGGGGCAGAGCCCCCCCCCCCACATTGTAATGTTTGAAAGTGTGTGTGTTTGTGTGCTAGTTCTACTGATTTTTTTCCCAGGGAAAGAAATCGGTGTTCTGAGCGTTCGCTGTATATGTGTCGACGAAGAGGCATTCGATTAAACACCTCTTCACTATTGTAATATAGACCTGTTCTAATCATGTCACCCAATTGGTTAATATAAAAATATTTATAAAGTCTAGGAGATCAGAAATGATGAAGTCATTGTTTGTTAGTTACATTAAAGCCAAATGTGAGTATGGAATAAACAATATGGAAACCTTATAAGAAAACAAGGATGAGTAAACTAGAAAGAGTACAGCAGAAATATACCAAGAGCATCCGTGGATTTGAAAATTTAAGTTATTATGAAAGACTGAAATATCTGAACCTGTACAGTGTCTGTTATAAATATCTAAGAGGAGCTCTTATTTAAGTATATAGGGCATTTAGAGACAACTTTCTCTGGGAATGTTTGGGGTTATCAAAAAGTAGTAGAGAATCATCAGACAACCTGTGTAGAAGATTCTATAGGAATGAGAAGTGTGCTAATTGATTCTCTGAGAGAACAGCCGATGCATGGTACAGACTACAAAAGTACATTAAAGCAAGTACTAGTTTAGATATTTTTAAGAACAGCCTGGACACTTATTATGGGAACAGGTGTTTTGGTATATTGGCAAGCTAGAAGGGCATTAATGCCTGTGCTTGAAATATTTGTATATATGTATAAGACAGCGTATTTTCTTGGAGAAGATGTTTAATAATAATTGCACATTTATATCTCTTAATTTTCCAAAAGCTACTCCAGCAAAATTTAATAGGAATCTTGTGAATGTAAAAATAGAGGATGTTATGTGATCCTATCTCGCCTACATTCTGACTGATGGGTTCGGAGCCGATCCCTCGGCTCCGACTCGGCACGCTTATGCCAAAGAGCGAAGTCTCTTATTGGCTGAGCTTACTATATCCCATGATGCACCACTACCAGTCCCCCAGATCTCATTTGCCGCTAACTAGCAAAGACGTGGTCTCGAGCTGGCTGAGCTAAGTAGTGTTTCACTAACTTTTTTCTGTCAGGAATTTGCTATTTCTATAACAAAAAGCTGTTTTAACAGCTACTCTGTGCTTTTGTGTGTGACTGGAAATTTTTTTGTGGAAAATTTGTGTGTGATTGGGTGTTTGTTCTGACTACAGGACCCCTTGTTCTGTAGGGCCTTCCCTGTCAGTCAATCCCTTTCAAATCCTTAGGGGTTTTAGGATCCCCTTGAGTTATTCTCTCTGTTGTTATCGGGCTGTCAATCTTAACCGGCAACCGTAAGCTAATCTTTGTAGTGTCAGTCAATTTAGATAGACATAGGCCTTCGGGCTTTAAGAAGTGCACTAAGTGCAGTTTTAAAATGTATATCACGGATGACCACTCTCTCTGTGTATATCGTTTGGGCGCCAAACATTTGCAGGAGTCCTGCAGCGTGTGTCACGCTTTTTCCTCGAGGGTCCTCCAAGAGAGGAAAAATAAACTTATTTTGAAAGGCCTTATAAAACCCTCTTTTGAAGAAGCATTAGCGTCCTCTCCTTCTCCTGCTAAAAAGAAAAGGGCGTCGGCTCCGACCAGTCCGTCGGACCCGACCGCCAAAAGACATAGGCAGGCTTCTCCTTCGGCTCCAAGGACTTCGGGGCCGAGGGCGAACAGTCTGCCTCGATGCCTCCAGTCTCGACTCCTCTGGCTTCGGAGCCGATGGCTGGGGCATCGAGAGGCGGGTCACCTTCATCGGCTCCACTGATCTCAGAGCCGATAAAGGTTGTCCGCTCAGACACTTCCTCCTCGGCGCCGAAGTCCTCCTCGGCACTGATGGAAACTGACTTGTGCATTCCTTCGGCGCCGATAGTTATCGAGTCGCCTCGGAGCCGGTCCCCTAGTCCCTTGGGGCCGTTGGAGAGCCCTACTCGAACCCATTCGGTCTCCTCTAGGTCATCGAGGATATCAGATTCAGACATAGACAGGGTGCTCCAAAGACTGTTCCAGTCCCCAGTCTTTCAAAAATTTGTTTCGGCTCCAACCCAATTGGCTTCGGAGCCGATAGCCCACTCCATTGCCATTCCTCCTCCGACCGCTTCGGCTCCGTCGGAGCAGGTGCTGATGGAGCCAGTGGAGATCCTAGGGTCGGCTCCGACCCTTACTCCAACCCCGGCCTTCGGGTCCGAGTTTAGCACACGGACTTCTTCGGCCGGACCCGGGGGTGACGTTTCGGGACCAATGCTGTCGGTTCCGAGCCTCCCTCTTGGTGCTTCGGCTGCGGGACTTCCATCTGCTATCATGGCTCCGGGGACCGGACACTCCCAGGATTCTGGGGGTCCGGTTTTCAGAGCTATGAGGAGTGCCTTGGCCAAGTCTTCTTCGGCCATCTCTACGGCTTTACCGGCACCTTCCCTGGGCATGGAGACTGGGTCTTTGGCAGTTCCCCTGTCTCTAGGCAGTGGAGCCCCGGGGCCTGAGGTTACCCCCACTGGGGGTTCCCCTCCTCCTGAGGGTTCTTTGGAGTTGTCTTCGGAGGAGCCCCCAAGGAAGAGATTGTGCAAGAGGAAGCACGTGGACTCCCCCGAGTCTCTTACATCGGACACTGATCTTGATGATGCGGAGGGGTCCCCAAAGTCATCCTCGGATGATGTCTCATTTGCAGACATTCTAGAGATCCTTAAGCAACGAGGCGGCTGGATTTCCAAACCCCCCTCCGCTGATGAGTCAGTGCTTCTCAAGGCCTTTGGGGCTCAGCCCTCCGCCTCCTGGGTGTCTCCGCCCTTCAACGAGCTCCTGGATTTGGTTTGTCGGAGGGCGTGGGAACATCCAGATACTGTGGAACCAGTGCCTTCTCGCCCTAACAAATTTTTGTCTGCCCCACCCGAGAAGGAGTTCTTGTGAAAGGCGTGGCCGTAGATGCCATGGTGGTGGCATCTGCTACACAGCAGGATGTGGCAGAGGCTTCAACGTCCGTCCATCCTCCTAATAAGGAGTCTAGGAGCATGGACCGATGCGGGAAGCGCACCCTGACTTCAGCGGCCTTTACTCTAAGGTCCCTGAATTATTTGGCACATTTCACCAGACTACAGAGGGATCTGGTCAAGGAGCTGTCAGACTCCCTCTCAGGTAACCTACCTGAGCAGCTAGCCCAGTCGGTTAGCTCTCAGTTGGCTATCCTTACCTCGATTTCTAACTCGTCCATGAGGCTCATTTCATATGCGGCCGAAGGGCGGTAAGCGGCAGGCACAGGCGTGGCTCTCGGAGACAAGCCTGGCTCTGTTTGTGTCATTTCGCGGAGGCCTTCAAGTCTTCCTTCGCGACGCTCCCTTTGATGGGTCCTCTTTGTTTGGACCCAAGGTAAAGACACTCTTACCGCTGTGAGCAAGAGGGAAAAACTTTATCTGCCGTGAGCACGTTATTCCACTCCCTTTCGGCCTTATCCCAAGGCTAAAGAGGAGGGAAGATGTGGTTCATAAATCACAGAAGGTCTTTCCTCAACAGCAGGAAGATTCCCCTTCCAGAGGCAGAGGACGGGGAAATTTTTCTGGGAGACGCCGTCCCAGAGGTGGCAGAGGGCCCCGCAACACTGGAGACCGCGAGTCCTTTCGTGGCTCTTCAGCCTCCCACACTTCATGAGGGATTGCCTGGCTGTGCTGCTCCGGAGCCAGTCGGGTGCCGTTTTGCCAAGCACCTAAAAGCCTGGGAGTCTATTACTCAAAACAGATGGGTGCTTCGGATTATTGCCGGAGGTTACACCATTCCCTTCACACACTCACCCTCACCGTCCAAAAAAATCCCGGACCCACCACCCAGTCAAAGGGAAATTGCAGCCGCAGAAGCTTCAAAGCTGCTAGAAAAAGGAGTCATCCAACCGGTCCCCACAGACCAGATCGGATCCGGAAATTACTCAAGGTTCTTTTTAGTGCCAAAAAAGACAGGGGACCTGAGACCCATTTTGGATCTCAGCAAACTAAACCAGTCCGTCATGAAGTCCAAATTCCGAATGGTCACTTTACAATCCATTCTCCCATTGTTGGAGAAGGATGTTTGGATGTGCTCCATAGATCTCAAGGACGCCTATTATCACATACCGATACATCAGGCGTCCAGGAGGTACCTGCGCTTCAGCCTGGGAGACAGTCATTTCCAATTTTGTGCGCTGCCCTTTGGTCTCACCACAGCCGCCAGGGTGTTCACCAAGTGTTTGGCAGTAGTGACTGCTCACCTGAGGAGTCTCGGATTCCAAGTGTTTCCCTATCTGGACGACTGGCTCCTGACTGCCACCACCAGGCATCTACTACTAGACAACCTACAAGCCACCATCTCCCTGGGTGTTTCCCTGGGAATTACATTCAACTGGTCAAAGTCTGTCTTGCTGCCCTCTCAGCGCATAAGATTCATAGGAGCAGAGATAGACTCAAAATTGATGCGCATCTTCCTTCCTACGAAAGGATTCAAACATTACAAGGTCAAGTCCGAGCCCTGCTTCCAAGATCCAAAGCCCCAGCCAGGTTGGTCCTGCAACTTCTAGGTTCAATGTCTGCCACGGTTCTCCTAGTTCCGCTGGCAAGATTGCACATGAGGATTCTTCAGTGGGTGTTATCGACACAATGGTCTTTTCAGGATCTCCCCCTCAATCATCTCATACTGATTACAGAAACGTGCAAACGGGACCTCCGCTGGTGGCTTCAGCCATCCAATCTGAATCAGGGAAGACCTTTTGTTATACCCCCTCCGGTGGCCACCTTGACAACGGATGCCTCCCAGACGGGGTTTGTCTGGGCAGGTTAGTTCAGGGTTCTTGGCTTCCAGACGAAACTTTTCTCCATATCAATGTATTGGAAATGAGGGCTGTACTTCTGTCCCTACAAGCCCTCCACAAGTTTCTCCCTCAAGGCATTATCGCTATCCACACAGACAACATGTCGGTGGTCTGGTATCTAAACAAACAAGGAGGGACCAGATCTTACCCCCTTTGCAGAGAGGCCATGAGGGTGTGGGAATGGGCAGTAGCTACCAACCGCTTCCTGGTAGCGACCCACATTCCAGGAAAATCCAATGTATTGGCAGACAGATTAAGCAGGACGATTCTCTCTCCTCACGAGTGGTCCCTGAACGAAACAGTAGCAGCTCAGGTTTTCAAAAGATGGGGGACCCCGTGCTGCGACCTATTTGCAACACCACAAAACACAAAGTGCAAAAGGTTCTTTTCCTTGACTCCGCATCAGGGGTTGGCAGCTACGGATGCTCTAGTCCAACCTTGGCCAACAGGACTATTTTATGCTTTTCCTCCGGTTCCACTCCTCCCCAAAGTCATCCAGAAAGCTTCCCAATTGGGGTCCACAATGATTCTAACTGCTCCGTACTGGCCTCATCAGGTATGGTTCCCCTACCTAAAGAAATATGCTCTGGACGGTCCTTGGTTTTTGGATCTAACTCCGGACCTGCTGATTCATCAGTCGGGACGACAGCACCAGTCCCTTCAAACTTTGAAACTAACAGCTTGGCTCCTCCACTTCCGACCTTACTCAGAAATCACACCTTAGACCCGGAAGTTATTCACATTTTATCTTCAGCCCACAAACCCACCACTAAGAAATTGTATCTCAGTAAGTGGAAGAGGTTTGCTATCTGGGCTCAACTCAGAGGCTTAGACCCTGTCACTGCCCCGATACCAGAGGTCTTAAAATTTTTAACATCCTTGTTTAATCAAGGATCTTCAGTCTCTACTATTAAAGTCCAACTAGCAGCTATCTCCAAATTTCACGAATCCATAGACCCACCGTTGATGAGCAGCAGATTATGTAAAACTTTCATGAAAGGTGCTGTGCTTTTAAGACCCCCAGTTTTTCATCCTGCGCCTCCGTGGGATCTTGATTTGGTACTTCGTGCCTTAACATCGTTCCCTTTTGAACCGGCTGCTACATGTGAGTTGAAATATCTGTCTTGGAAAACTGCCTTCTTAGTTGCAATTACCTCTGCAAGAAGAGTTTCAGAACTTCAAGCCCTATCTATCAAACCACCGTACTTGATTTTTCACAAGGATAGAGTATCATTTAGGCCTAATCCATCTTTTGTTCCAAAAGTTTGTTCTAGTCTCTGTCTCCAACAATCTCTAGAGCTACCAGTTTTCTTTCCAAAATTTTCTAATGAAGCGGAATACACTTTGCATAAATTGGATGTTCACAGGCAATTGTGCTTCTATCTAGACAGGACTCAACAAATTAGAGAAACAGACCAATTGTTTGTGTCCTTTTCAGATAATAAATTGGGTAAAACCATCACTAAAGCTACTATTTCCAAATGGATTAGAGATTGCATAACTCAGGCTTATTCCTCTTCAGATAAGCAACTTACAACATCTATCAAAGCTCACTCTACCAGAGCTATGGCTGCCTCTATTGCGTTTCATTCCAAGCTCGCTATTTCCGAGATTTGTGCTGCGGCTACTTGGTCCAACCCGCACACTTTCATTTCCCACTATAAATTGGATGTGGCATCTAAAGGGCGAGCATCATTTGGTTCCACGGTACTCAGGAGTGTTTTCCAGTGAGCCACCCAGGATTCAGGTGCTAGGGACGCTGTCCCATCAGTCAGAATGTAGGCGAGATAGGATCACATAACATCTTTTAGTTATGTACTCACCATAACTTCAGATGTTTGGGATCCATCTCGCCACATTCTAATACTACCCTCCTTCCCCCTGCCTTGGAGATCAGAAGAGATTGAACGGTTTGAGTTCTACTGTTTTTATCTTGTTTCATCTGGCAATGTTATAAAAGCAGTGCGTGCGTGTGTGCATGTATGCGGACAAACTAGATCTGGGGGACTGGTAGTGGTGCATCCTGGGATATAGTAAGCTCAGCCAATAAGAGACTTCGCTCTTTGGCATAAGCGTGCCGAGTCGGAGCCGAGGGATCGGCTCCGAACCCATCAGTCAGAATGTAGGCAAGATGGATCCCAAACATCTGAAGTTATGGTGAGTACATAACTAAAAGTTTTCTATGGTAAGATGACATTAAGAGGTGATATAAATGTGGTTGATAATCCATGCTCAGAAACTGCAGCCACAATTTAGACCTTTACTGGATAAAGGGATGGAGTTAAGGGGGAAGTGGGGTGCAGCTGTCCCATATGACAGATGTGTACTGGTACTTATACCACCATCAGGAAACATATGCAGTTCATTCTTGTTGGGGCTTTGTCTTGATATAACTTTATTTAGTTATTTATTTATTTTTTTATTTATTACATTTGTTAACCAGGTAGTGTCTGACTGGGCCAGGAGCCCATTTTCAGTGGACACCCGGGGAGAAAAGCTCCACTACAGTGAAATACAAACTTCCATACAAACCATAGTAATTTATATAACAAAACAAGTAATAACAGAGAAATTAAATATATAGAGAAAATATAGCATTGAACTCACGGACAAATTGCAAGAACAGACATGGTTATAATCATACAACATATGAATATATGTATGAGTAGCAGAGAATATAATTTATGCAGCAAGCAAGAGTGGAACAGAGATGAGAAATTCTGTATAGAGAAGAAAAATAAAAAATTTAGTTGGAGATGAAGTGGTGATACGGGCTGCTAGGATCATCAGAAATAAAGGAGAGTTAGGTAGATGTTGTGGGTAAAAGTAAAGGAAATGGGAAAGATTTAGTCTGGAGAGTGTTAAGAGCACAACCAATGAGTAACAAGGTGATTTGTCAGGAGTACTTTGAGCTCATGGTGGTTAGGGTTTTTTTGTTATGGTCTCAGGAAGAGTGTTCCAGAGTTCGGCTGTTTTGTGAGAATAGAGCGAGTCACCATGATAGTTGTGGGAGGGGCTAACATTTAGCATAAGTTTGTTAGAAGATCTGGGAGATCTGAGATTTGCACTAGGTTGGACTACGTTGGAAATGGCTGGGCAGTTGCTAGGTTGTTGAACTAATTATAGGCTAAGGTAAGTTGATTGAGTGATAAAAGGTTGGGAAGTTCTAGCCATTTTAGCTGTAAGAGAGCTTAGCAGTGGTGAGATTTGTGAGGATAATTTGTGGCATATTTGGCTATTTTATTGTAGCATGATTCAAGGTTTTTGAGGTCTGTCTTTCTCAGATTTGTGAATATGAGTGAACTGTACAGGAGAGTAGATAGGAGGTGTGAACGGGCAGTGGCTAGCCTGGCGTTAGGGGTAGGTATAGTTTGGCCTTGTATAGGGTGCCAAATTTGATATGGACTTTTTTGATTGTTAAAGCGATATGTTTATTGTAGATTATTGTCAATAGTGACTCCAAAAAGTTCAGCCTGGTTAGTGGGTACGATCTCAATTCCATTTGAGGAGAATATTGTGATGGGGGAGAGAGAAAGTTTGTGTTTTTTGTTTCTGAAAACTATTATCTTAGTTTTGTTGGGGGTTAATTTTAGTTGGTGTTCCGAGAGGTATTTTTCAATCTCCTGAAAAGAGGTTTGCATTTTTAGTCAAAGTTCCTGGGGTGAGGTGGCTGAGCAGATAAGAGTAGCATTATCTGCATACTGTACTATGGAGGCTTGTTGAGTAGCAGAGATAAGGTTGTTTGTGAATATCATGAAGAGAAGAGGACCGAGTATAGAACCTTGGGGTACACCCACTGAGATGGGAAGTAGGGGGGAAATAGAGTTATCCCATTTGGTAGCTTGTTGTCGATTGGAAAGATAGCTATGGAACCAGGTTAGAGTTGATGAACTGAGGCCATAGGAAGACAGTTTATTTAGTAGTACCTGGTGGGATACGGTGTCGAACGCTTTGGACATATCCAGAAAGATGGATGAAACAAGCTGGCCATCATTCATGAGTTGATGAATGATGTTAGTAAAAGTTAGTAGGGCAGTGCTGGTACTATGTTTCCGTCTAAAGCCATGTTGAGAACTGGAAAGTAGATTATTAGTAAGGAAATAGTTAATGAGTTGGTAGTGTATGCATTTTTCTAAGATTATTGCTAGGGGGGAAAGGATGGCTATGGGACGAAAGTTATTTAGTTGTTTGGTGGGTCCGCCATTGTGGAGGGGTATGATGGGAGATATTTTCCATAGAAGTGGGGCATATTTTTCTATTATAGAGCGATTGATCAAAATAGATATGGGGTAGGCAATTGAAGGAGTGGCAAGTTTTAGAAATTCATTTGGAAGTTTGTCCGAAGCAAGACAGCAGGGTTTAAGTTTGGTTGAGTGACATTATTTAGCTAGTTTGGATGGGTGAGAAACTGAAAGAGTTGGGTTTTTCTGGGGCCGGGGTAGGGACTGTAAGTGGCTGAGTTGGTTGGTTGTCTAGCAGGGAGGTGATAGTATTTATAAAGTGGGAGTTGAATTGAGTTGCAATAGGGTCTGAGCTGTTAGGGGTGACTGTGGGTGGGGTAGGGGTATAACCTGGGCTTAGGAGATGGTTGATGGATTTCCAGAATTTTTGGAGGTTATTTTGGTGTTTCTGTTGACAGGATTGGAAATATGTTTGTTGGTCTTTTTTATTTGTTTCTTAGTTGCTGATAAGTTAAGAGGTCAGCTTTATCTTTGGTTGCATGGTAGGCTGACCAGGCTCTATCTCTGCGCTTCAGTAGCTGTTTGGCCTCGGTGGTTAGCCACTGTAGGGGCTTAGTTTTTTACTTACTTTCTTAGTATTTGGACTGACCTACCTATAAAGTTAACAAACTGATCATTTTTAAACTGTGACTTAGACTACAAGGCTAATTGAGCTACACACAACCAGTTTAGGCAGTCAATATAATGTATGTATAATGCGCTGTTATGCAAAGTACAGCTGATATGCAGATCACATAATGGACACAACACGAGAGATTTGCTAATGAGCTTTTTATTCAGTGCACAGTAGTTCATAGAGAGCAAAAATCCCCAATGTAGAGACACTAAATGCAGAAAGACAAAAATCAAAAGACCGAATGTAGAAAATCTGACAGCAAATGTGACTGAAGCATAAAATATTGAATATGACAATGTATAAAACATCAGTGGTAGCTCCAGATTCTTTTTCTTGCTGGGGCACTATAGGGTCACAGTAGCTAGCTGGTGAGGCACATAGGACATGTGAAAAAACACCATACTGATAAATTACATGGTAACAACTCACCTGTAATCCAGTATTAAAAATGAAAGACCATTTTCTTACGTAAAAAAATAAAAGCTATAATCTTACAAATCCTGGGCATGTTCACAACACAGAAAAACTACTGATTTGTCATATTCAAGGAACATGGTTTTGATGAAGTATTGATACAGTACAGTACATCAAGTCAGTTGTATAACTGCCAATACAACCAAGGTGGGAAAATGTACTCAAAGACAAAAATGATTTCCTTATGTTTAGCATGACTTATAAAGGGGGGCATGAATTGAATTATGGGGAATATGTAATGAAATAACTGAGACACAGTGACAACCATAAACAAATATGTGTTAGTTTTTCAGCCCCCTCCCAAGAAAATGGCACTGAGAAAGACAAAAACTGTACCAAGCAAATGCAGCAACATCAACACCCAGTATTTTATTTCTGGTTTGCTGAAATAATGCCAATTGAAATTATTTAGATCTGAAAGATTTGGGTTAACATCATTCCTCTCAACTTATTTGGTCAAGAATTCTGGACAACCCCAGAATTAAAAGAAGGGTACAAAATCAGGAACAATTTTAAATATTACTGTAATTCACTTAAAAGTTGGTTAGTAGAGCTGCAGTTGTTTTGCATCATCATGCATTTTCTGGACATTGGAACAACAAAAACTAAAAAAACTCAAGGAAAATAGGTATAATTTTGCAGTTCTGCTGATTATTTTTATCGTATGTCATAAGAATCCTGTGTTAATTGTTACATTTCTCACAATTTAATAGAGTTTCAAAGCTGAACTGTTTCCACTGCTGTAGTACTTAATTACATTTTGTTTGCTAGTTTTACAGGACAGTAGTAGCCACATTGTCTGGTTTTCCTGCACTTGATTTGTAAAACCAGCATTTTTACAATAGGATGATTTTCTGACTGCACTCTTGTGGCAGAAGTGTGTGTAGCAAACCTATCTGAGTTGGGGACTGCCAGATGAAAGCTTATTGTGTGTTTTCCTGATTAGTCTATAGACCTTGCTGCTGTAAAACTTGTTTTTCTGATTCTATATAAGCCCATTGTTTGTGCTAGGCTGCTGTCTGTGCAGTGGAGGTTAGCAGTGCCCTCTAGAGATGCAAACACTACCAAGTAAAAATTTCCCTTAGAATAACCATCTCTGCAACCTTCTCCAGTCCCTCTGCTACTCTAAGAGCATCTGAGTTGCACACAGAGCAGCATTGCCCTGTTGGATAGCTACTGTTCACTCTGAGTATAGCAACTATTCTTTGTCTGTGGGCTATCATCCCAGTCCAGTTAAATCTCCCCACTGTTCACCCTGGTTTAACCCATAGTAAAAAAAAACTGAAACTATGGATAGACACTTTCATGCTCTCTCTGTGGCCAGGCTGGTGGACATGGGCATCCTGAAACAGTGTAGCAATTGTCTCATATATACTGACAACCACTTAATCTTGAACCAAACTGAGATGTAGTTACACTATGAAAACTGCGACACAACTCTCACATACTGATAAAATAAATGACAGGCTGTCAGTGCACTCACATCATTTCACTCACTAAATAAGGTCTCAAAACATAAACCTGCATATGTGGAGGTACTCACAATAACATACCAGAACCTCAGAGGTCTCCTGTATGCTGCCCTCATAAACCACCTGCAAACAAAACCAAATCAACAACAACCACTGTACATAAAAATACATATCACTGTGTCTACACAAGCAAGCCCCTAAGGTGAAACACCACACTTTCAGACATCTTGGTCATAGGGGACTCCATTGGGAGACACACGGACGAACCCTCATCAGGTTGGCTAAAGAGAGGGTTACAGTCATTTGCCTGTCAGGGGCCAGGATTCGCCAGATCATGCAGGCACTCAGATCACTCAACCACAAGTACGAGTATGACACAGTTGTAGTACATGTGGGTGTGAATGACCTGAGATGTACCTTCCTGGACTATATGAAGAGAGACATAATGAACCTGTCTGAATACATGCCACGGGTTCCTATTACCAGATCGAAAGACCGTTATCGCGAATACATAAAGAGCGACATGGATTGCGCGGGAGAAGGAAACGCCGAACAACCAAAATAGCAAAAATTGAAATGTCGAAGTGTAATTGTTGGCTCGTCTGCGGTATAGCTCCGTAAGGTAAGCGTGCGATAGATAGGACTTTAGGGTTAGGGAGGGGTTAAGGATAGTGCATAGATAGTTGTGTATGTGGGGTTTATTGCAGTGTTGGAAGTAGAGTTTTGTTAAATGTATGTATGTGTATTATTTATTTTTTGGGTGTATGTCTGTAGGGGACATGTGCGGTAGTTACGGACCTTAGGGTTAGGGAGGTGTTAAGGATAGTGCGTAGTTAGTTGTGTATGTGGGGTTTAGTGTAGGGTTAGAAGTAGGGTTTTGGTGCTTTACTGTAGGTTAGAAGTAGGGTTTAGTTAGTGTATGGTTAGATAATATGTAGCGGGTGGTGGGGTTGGCCGACTATGGCAGTTCGTTATTCTATTTTACGCTGTTTAGTGCGTTCGGGATTTTTGCGGTTTGCGTTATAGGTGTCAACGTTTAGGTATTCACGTAAATGTTTTTTCGATTTGGTAATATAGACCCCATGCCACAGGCTGGTTTGAGCCTCACATTGAGCAGCATTCAACCTTTACCAAGAATGATACCACACTACAAACAGAAAATTATTTACTTCAATAATTGTCTTAGCTACTGGTGTCATGCCAAGGGGATCCAGTATTTGTCGCCCTGGGAAGACATGATCGACAGACCATGCTGCTTTGCCAGAGATAGTCTGCACCTGTTGACGCTAGGCTTTCAAATACTGGCCACAGCATTAGAGCACCCCATAGTGCCTTTTTTAGGCAGTGCCAAACCAGCAGACCTACCAACATAACAAATTCCTCTAATGCCAAGCTGAAGGCACTACTGCTTAGTGCTTTGAGTCTTAACAAGAAACTGCACTCCGTAGAAGCTGCGGTCACATTAGAGAATGCTGACGTCTGTGCACTGACAGAGATGCGGTTCAAGGCTGCTGCAAGCACCTCAGTGGTGCAAGGCTGCAATGCCTGTCATACATTCAGACCACCCTTGGAAAAGGAAAAAAAAAATGAAAGAAGGAGGGGTTTCCATTTATATAAAAAACAATCACACCTCTAGAATGGTCAATATGACTTGCTTAAGCTTCTCCATGTCCAGCTGACCACGGGCAAAATCCCCCACCATATCATTGCTAGCTGCAGATCTCCAACCATGAGCAATGAAAACCACTCTGAATAAATGAAGTTACTAACATCACTTATAATTCAGCTCAACACACTACTCATGGGTGATTTTATCTATTCCTTCGTAAACTGGGAAACATATAAAACCACTAACATGTAGGCTGAGAGATAGATTCCTGGACTTTGTCAATGTGAATGATGTAGAACAGCTGGTCTGCACTCCCACTAGACCCTCACATATCCTTGACATAGTACTCACAAACATGGGGAAGCATTGCACCCCCCCCCCCAGCATAATGTCCTCATTGGTAAGATTGGATCATAAATCAGTTTCCTTTGAAATAAATGTAACAGTAAAACTCCCATCAAATCCTAAAACCCTAAAAAAAATTTCCAAGCCAAATTACCTTCTATTAAGTGATAGGATAGGTAATTTAAAGCTCCCCTAACCTCGAAAACATGGAGGCTTATGCAGAAGTATGCATGAATGCCCTGTACAAACAGTTAAACAACTGCATAGAAATGGTAGTACCTGAACAACTAAACCCAGATGTAGCCAGAAAACAAGCCACCCTGGTGGATCCCAGGCATAAATAGACTTTATAACAAAATGAAGAAATCCCTTTCAAGAAGTAAGTGGGAGGAGAAAAAAAATCCATCATTACTCTCAACAGGCAAATCAGGGGACTAGTCAAGCCTTCTTAATCTAAATATGAGACTAAAATAGTATTTTTTGGTTTTGTCCAAAATCTTAAGGGAAACATTCAACGATGTGCTGAGTTGGCTCTAGATGGCACTACCAATACACAGCCAGAAGAAATAGCAAACTTGCTGGCTGATAAATTCAGCTCATTTTTCCACCCCCTCATCACCTTCAGTCAGCCCCCATGAAATACCCCCTACCATTCCTTTGCCTGTTATCACAAAAGAACAGATCATTACTGTGCTGTCTAAAGCTAGGAACATGGCATCAGTGGGCCCTGACGGAATCTCAGGATGCCTACTAAATAGCTTGAAACTTGACTTAACAAACCGACTCGGATCCCTATTTAACCACAGTTTCCAGGCAGGCTTTGTCCCAGTAGAGTGGAGGACAGCAACAGTCATCCCTCTGCATAAAGGGGGGCCATTAACTATCCCAGGAAACTACCAGTCCATAAGTCTGGCTAGCCTCATATGCAAGGCTCTGGAAAGGATAATAATGACATAGGAAATCTTCAGACTGTAGACCCAACCCAGTTCAAATTAATCAAGGGCAGGTCTTGCCTGCTCAGTCTGGTGAACTTCTTTGAGAAGGTCACCAAGGCCATGGATAAGGGTAAGACAGTGTATGCTGCCTACTTCGACCTGGCCAAGGCATATGAGACAATACCCCACTCAAGTATTATAGATCAACTCACAAAATTGGGCATAAACCTCTATGTCACCAGATGGATAGCCAAATGATTTACAGATAGGATACATGTAGTTAGAGTGGGGGAATCCACGTCCAGCAAGAGGTGAATCACCCATAGAGTACCACAGGGTTCAGTGCTGGGCCCCCTCCTGTTTGGGATATATTTCTCAGGTGTCAAGGTAAATATAGATTTGCTTTTGGCTGACCAGGTTTGTTGATGATTGCAAGTTGAGGGTAATCACTGACTACGCAAACAATGTTGATATCCTACGGAAAGGTCTGATACAGACTAATGTTTGGTGTCTGAGCCATGGCCTCAAACTAAATGTGAAGAAGTGCATGATAATACCTTTTGGGAAATCAAATACCCCTGCAAATTGCCCCCCCCCCCAAGAGTGGACCCAGTAGTGAGAAACCTGACTACTCAGACAGTAATTTGAACTTTGACCACCATGTGCCCACAGTGGTGAGGAAATTCTTCCATGTGGCTCACCTTGTAAGTATGGCATCCAGATCTAAGGATGTTACAGTACCATTGTACTCAGCCCTCATTAGGCCAGTAATTGAGTACAGTGCACCCTTTGGCATGAACCTAGCCAGGCAACTGCAGCATTTGGAATGTCCTCAGAGGTTTCTCACCAAAAAAATACAGGGCATAACCAACATGTCATGTGCGAATCAGTTAAAAGCCCTAGCACTGTATTCAGTTTCCTACCGATTACTGAGGTGTGACCTACAAGGCAGTTTCTGATCCAGCCCTGATGGAAATGTTGCATATTTACAAAAGTAACTGCACAAGGATTATCTGCTCCAAGGTCTAAACCTGATCACTGATATGAATAGATCATGCTGGAGAGACACATATTTGTCTCAGAGATTGCTACCCCCTCTGGGATAAGCTTCCTGTTCATGTGAAACAGAGTCCTTCCCTGATCATCTTCAAGCACAGTCTGAACTAATGGATGAGTAATCACAGATTCACTCCTGGGGTGGTTCCCATGTCCCTTATGGACAGAGGCAGTCTATAAAAATGATCAAAACCCTGCATGTTGACCCTTGTTATCTTTCCCTGAGGGACAGAAAATTGTGTAAAATCCAGGTAAAACTGGATAGGCTTGTAAGGGCTCTTGAGCTGTTAGCCTTGTAATCTCCTATAAACCTATGACAATAAACCTGCGTGATTTTTAATGCACACTGGTGTATCAGAAACTGAAGAAGTGATTCAAGGTCTGTTACTTGGTGCAGATATCAAGGCTCTAAGTTCTTAGCTGCCTCCTGTAGTCAAGGTTACAGGGTTTGATTCTTTCTAACTCAGTTTGCCTACAGACAGTGACTGTGAGAAGTTACTTGACCAGACAGTGCTCTCTAGTTGCCCCCTTTAACTGGTTTAAAAGGTAGAAAAACAAAAAGATAGAGCATAAGTATGAGGAAGATACTTGTGCAGTTTCTGAAAAATAAGATCAGAGTTAGTTGTAGATGTAGTAAATTGACACTCTGTTCCAATGAAATAAATCTTTGTGCATAAGATTTCAAAGCTAGCTGGAAGCAAGGAGAATCAAGTGCCCCCCTCCCTCACTGACCACCCTTTCTTTGCTATTTTATTAACTGAAGGAATTAGCTTATACATGCACTGTGATTGCATTGATTGCTTTAGGTTGTTTCATTATGGTTCATGCACTGTGAACAACAGCCTCTTATGCGCCAAGATTTATTTCATTGGAAGAGAGTGTCAGTTTACTGCATCTTGTTTTATTTTTAACTAAGGTGTTGCATTATTCTTTGAATCTTTGATTTTTTTAATAAATAGCTATGATAAATAATACAGAATCATACGTCTTCAATAATATTAAATCATACGTCTTCATCAAAAGAAATAGAAAGGAATTGTTACTAGCCATGCTGTGACCTTCCTGATTGAAGCTATTAGTAAAAGTACCTCTGCTTCACATTTTGTCTGTTTGTTCCATGCTGTGAGAGGTAGTGTCCCACATTTCAGAGATTGAAGGTTGAGAGTTATGGTAAGCAGCTGGTTTAAGAAAGCAAATGGTAGGCTTAGAGAAATCATATTAAAGTGATGATTACTGTAGCTTGGTTGGGGAATGTGGACATAGCTTAGTATCTGATAGCTTTAAGTTGAACTGCATTACTAAGACTGGATGTTCTTTCACTTTTTTTTTTTTAAGCAAAAAACAGGTAGCTCTGTCGGCAGTCGTAATAATATACATTATCCACAGCTCAGTACACTTGTATTTATTTTTTTATTTAATTTTTATGGCACTCATCATCATGGTGGAGTGCCCTGTATCAGCAAGTGGAAATATATTACTCTGGATACTATATTTCTCAATTTTCTACTCAGGCATCAGAAATATAGCGAATGTGGATATTATTTGTTGGTGGTAGGTGATTTATGAAAGTAAATGGCAGATACAGGATCACTTTTTTAATTTCTCCAAGTCTTTTGGGATTCTAATACCATGATGGGAATGGACCCCTATTCCTAAGTCAAAGTACGATTAAAGTTCATGAAGTTAGTAGTGTTTCAATCTTTGTTGTTAGCCAGAAGTGCTCTTCGCAGCACCTGCTGTGTTCTCAGTAATGACTCCTTCTGCAGTTCGTATGGCGTTACATGCATCGGTAACGTATCTAAGTACGATTGTAAATTATTTTTTTTAAGACCTGTTGCTCCTACTATTACTACTGAAACTGTCTGGGTACCCTTATTCTACATTGCCCTTGTTTCTGCCTGCAAATCCTGGTATGTTATGACTTTGTGTTTCTCTGTATGTACGACACTGTAATTAGTGGGTGTGGCAGTTTCAATGATCAATGCTACTTTTGTCTTATTTTCATGGGCAAACCACAACCAAAGGAAAAACAGAAACTGTAACGAACTACAAACCAACCTCGCAGGCTTGGTATGGAAATGAAGTAGTAACTGATAAAACAGGCAGTCATAATAAAATAAAAACCACTAATTTATTGAAAGTATTTAAAATAAGCGCTTTCATCAGAAATCATAAAGACTTCATCTTATGCTAGGAAGTCATGTGATATAGTTTATATACAAGTTACTAAATGACAGGAACGGCATTTAAATTTTGGAGCTAAAATTTTTAAAGAAACAAGCACAGGAAATCCTATATAAAACATTCCCTAGGAGATACCTTAAAATAAAATAAAAGATACTTTATTTACTATAATAGTGACTATATCAGTATAAAATGAAACGTTTTATACATTTTTTAATTTTGTAAGAATTAAAAAAAATGTAAAATTGTAAAAATATGAATATGTATGGAAATTTATAAAAATATATGCTTTTTTGTTAAAACAGAAAAAAATAGCAGTAATGTAATGAAATGAATGATTATGTAATTATGTATTAAAAATTCTGCATTCGTGTTGGTTACCAACATGTGCTTTGGCTTCCTCCCACATTACAAAGACATGCGTTTGGAGCATTTCTCCTCTGGCCTCCAATGAAAATTGGCTCGTTCCAAGTCGGACTTTCCCAGTAAATAAATGTTAAATAAATAAATAAATAATACATGTGTACTTAACAAACATATACTTCTGGGTATGCGTTCCACATGTCTTTGTTGTTAATCTGCTTTGCAGCATTTGTCATGTAGTCAGCATACAATGCTGTATGGCACAGTGCCTCACCATGAAGAGAGAGCTGTTACCACCTATGTTTTCCTTACCCTACTATCTATCTTACCCTCTTCTATCACTTTTTTTTTTTTTTTTTTTACATCTAGACCGCTGACTAGTCATGGCTAACTGACGTAAGTAAATATACATTTTTGTAGTAAATTAAATGAATGCCAAAGAAGTTTATCTTCAGTAATTTTTGAACTGCAGTGCTTCTGCTTTGAGTGAAGTAAATCAAAAATAGTGCCATTCTGATATGGTATACTGTTTTCTTTATTGCAGCGTTGCTGTTTACATTTGTTTTATTAGATGTGTGTGTTGTCTTCAGATGTGGAAGTACAGGTAACAAGTTTGTTTATGACAAAGTATGCCCACTGAGAACAATTCAGTTTTTCTGGGGTATCTAGCACAGTAAAGGTGAGTGGCTTAGGGATACACAGAATGCAGATGGGGTTCACAGACTTACAGTTCCAGGTCGTCAGGCTTGTAGTTTAGCAATTATGTGCTTCTAAACTGCACTTATGCAAAGTTCAGTTTTCACTGAGAAATTTAGACTATTGTATGTATTGCTGAAAAATTAGAGTTTAGTGGGGTTTTTTTTTGTATGAACAGCACATTTTACAATGTACATATGGGGCCATAATTTTGAAGGATGTAATAAAATGTTTCCTATGTAGTCAAGAGATGTTTGAGAAGCCTGGAGTTCTGTTCACGGATATAACAGTAGATTTAGAAGCTGGCTGTGTTGTTAAGAGTACAGTAATGTAGTTCTTTGGGTATAAGCTGCACTTTAGTATTTGTCTTGACAGATTTTAATGGTGTGTTTAGCTTATGTTTACTTTGTCAGAGGGGAAGTTAGTGTGAGTCAGCAATATACTTCATGTTCAGTTTAATAGAATGTTACTGTGTAAAGCCATTCAGATTTCACTGAGTTATTTCTTTATTTCAGACAGCTGCACTCATACGAGATGAGGAATACTCAGGATCACCATGGAGACAGAAAGAGCAACTGCCCAGGAGAAGGCAAGCCTAAAGTGCAGGAAGGTGCCAGTAGTGTAACCACTGTGGTGTTCCTGGCACTTTTCATAGACCTACTAGGCTTTACTCTAATTCTTCCCCTGTTTCCCTCAATATTGGATTACTATGAAAAATCTGATGTAAGTGAAACATGCAGATGGCAAAATGTATGTTAAAATGTGTGAATAAGTATACCATAGTTGTAAATCAAAGCTAGTATGGTTAGTTACAGTTAAACAAAGCTTTGGTAAATGTATTTTACCTGATTGGCAGGAACATTGTGTGTGTGTGTGTGTGTGTGTGTGTGTGTGTGTGTGTGTGTGTGTGTGTGTCTATATCTCTGTGTTTCTTTACTATTCGTTTTGTTTATCCATTTCTGGAAAGTAAGTTTTTCAGTTTCCTGCCGGTGTCTGTTAAGATGTTTAAATAGAGTGTCAAGAAATAACTAATAATGCCTGACTGAGTCGGCATTACCACCTGAGGTGTTGTGATTTTTATTTTTTATTTATTTTACATTTGGTAACCGGGAAAGTCTGACTGGACCAGAGGCCTGGGAAGAAAAGCTGCACATATAACACAGGTTAAAATCTCATCATATGACAAAGATTACATTTATTTAGACATATACAAAGCATAAAAATAAAGCTATGATAGTTCTATAAACTGTACATCAGTAAAAACATTCAGAATTATATAATGCTATAGAGTATACATCAATTGTACGTGGACGAAGTAGAGGTGTTGACAAATAGAGAGAAGCTTGAGGACTGATGCCTGCTGTTGCAGCTGGACAGCTTGTTCACAGCTGCATGTTTTGTTATTTCCCTGTAACACCTCCCTGGAAGCTCATTATTATGCTTAGAAAATGGGCTGTTAAGTTGTTTTGCATTTGTTTTATTTTAGTACAATTCTTTTTTATATTCTTCACTTAAAATAGTTATTCCACTTTATGTTTGAAAGTTGGTGTAGGATATGTAATTTTTGTTGGAGGAGGCATTTAAGTTTTGAAATGTAAACGTTTTATATACCAGTTTTACAAAGTCTATTTAAACTCACAAGCACAGATACACACACACACACACACACACACACACACACACACGTGCGCACGCATTCCCACAAAATAATTGAGACTAATATACACAGATTTACACACACACACAAAGCCATATATGTACACAGATACATGGGCACTTACACTCATACATAGATAAGAGTGTGCGCGTGCACACACACACACACACACACACACACACACACACACACACAATGATGTTAATAATTTTGTTTTCTTTAAATTTAGGCTTAGGTCTTGCTTTGTAGAGCGTTACGGAATGCATAATATGCTTAAGTCTTTGTAAGGAAGTAGTCAAGCATTGTGTAGCTTAGAAGTGTTGTTTCACTGAAAAGGACTTCAATCATTATAACTGCAAGAGAGACACAGGTCTGGAATTGAGTATTTCAGTGAGCTGATACACATTATTTGTTTGCAGTGTTTCTCTGTCTATGTTAGAAATGCCTGAGACATATGTGAGCATTTGTATCCTGTGCATTGCCAACTGCTGTTATCATTTTAGGTGCTTTCAATTTAGTTATAAAACAAGGCAATAAGAAGGAAAACATGTTCATGCAGAATAACAGACTACTGCTCATTTTGCTGCAGACTACTTTGAAGCTCTTCTTCTTCTCCCATTTTGAATTTTAAAAGACTTGGGGCAGGATTCAGGAAGCCTCTGTGTAAGAGTTATAACTCTTACACGGAGGCTGCAGTTAAACGGTGTGATGTCAGCATGTCATGCATATGCATGAGGTGCATGAGGCATGCTGAATCACACTGTAAGTCTTACACGGTCCGTGTAAGACAGTAGGGGGCGTGTCCGTAGGCTAAGCCCTGCAAGCGGACACGCCCCCGGAAGTCTAGAATGGCAGAAAGTAAACACCCACGAGAGAGGCCATGGAAATGTGAATAAACACACTACACAACACATGCCCCCACAGACCAGCAATGTAAAATGTAAAAAGTGAACAGATGTTATAAAATGTAAAATGAAAACTTTTTATTTTTTTTAAAACCCCGTAAATGTTTGCTAATGCGTGCGCGGGTGTGCTACTAGCGCAACTGCAGTTAGCAATCAGTGGAAAAGGATATAAGAACTAAATATGCAAAGTAAGCCAAGAAGTAATAGCATAGCGGTAGAGTTTTCGGCTTAAGAGCAGGCAGGCAAGGTTCGAGCCCACACAACATCCTTTTTTTTTGTAAATAAGCACTAAAAAGGCCCCTGACAGTATTGTACAAATGTAAAAGTATTTCCTTTTGTAAAATGGAATGAAATGGATCATATATTTTCAAGTAATACAATAATAAAAATATTTAGAAATGTACTGATAGCTAAGCTGCTGTCAAACAAGGTGAGACAGAGTGCCCGTAGCTGAGTAGTGTTTCAAAGGCTGCAAATTGCTTGCCCGTAGCTAAGCACTGGTTTAACAGGCTCAAACTGTGTGCAACTAGCTGTGCTTAGCTTAACATGCGTGTTAATAGCCAATTAAGGTTTAACCCAGCGCACACCGTTTGCGCGGAGGTGCGCGCCCACAAGCTAACCGCTGGGCAATGTTAAGCAAGCTGTATCAAAAGTGCCTTTACACAGACACACCCCTCAGCCTGTCTAGACAGTCATAAAAATTAAAAATCAGTGGTCAGATTCGAACCCAGGATACCATGCACTAGAGTCAAGGTACTAAACCACTAAGCCATGACAGCAGTACTTAGAAATGCAGAAATAGCATATATATAGGATGTAATCCAAAATGGAGCATGATAAAGCAGTTTCTGTGAAGTTGATACAATTCCAAAATGGCCAATCATAGAAATGTGCGGGAAAATCGGCATATATAAGCCCCATAGGCGGGAATACACAGCATAAACGATTGTAGAATAGACCTGCAGGCAGAATGAGTGGAGTAGGGGAGGGACGTTGCTTTCGAGCACAGCGGTGGGGCGTTGAGGAGTCCAGATACATGGTCTGGCTCCTAGTTCATCATCATGAGGCCCAACTCATGCAGGGCCAGGTCTCATGGGGAGCATACAGGGCGGAGGCATGGGACCAGTTGGCTCATGATCTCACCAGTGCTACTGGGATTCCACGTACCGGTGAGCAGGTCCGTCACCACCATGTGGACCTGAAGCGATGCAAACAAGACCAGTTGACCCAATGGATCCAGGAGGCCCGGGATATGCCCAACGCCCCACTACTGAGTAAGTTACATTTTACTTATGTATGTAAGGAATTCAACTAGCTGATACCATGGAGATGTGTATTCCAATATTACTTGTTTTGTATTACAGCTGCAGGTGTCCGCTCTGCGAATCGCAGGGCACATGACAGCAGGCTGGTGCGGCTGCACCACCATGCAGGTTAGTAACCCCACCTAGTACTTGTAAATAAATATTATAGTGTAGCACTTAGCAGAACACTGCAGTGTATTCATTAAAAGTAATTGAATGTGCAAGCAACAAGTGAAAGTGTGCAGGTATGGCTGCATCAAGTTCATCAGTATGTAAGTGAAACTGGAAATATAATTGATAGAAATAAATAGTTCTGTAATACAGATGTCCCACCATTAATTAAATGTAGTATAACCTGCAGTAGTCTCAAGAGTACAGCTTCAGAAGCTGAGTTAATCACATGTGAGATATATCCCTGTTGAAATGCTGAATCATGACAGAAGTGAGGCTGCTGGAAAGTGTTTGAATCACCACAGGTCTAATATGTGAACAAAGCCTAGAAGTACCAACCTGAACTGTGAAATAGCAGGATGTGTGAGAGTGACAGAAAGGGTCATGTATCAATAAATAAAGTAGTAATAACTCCTGAATATATAAGCCTCAGTGTGGTTCTACAGAACTAAATGCATGTGGGAATTAAAATTAACATCCCAAAATGATTTCAGTGTGTCTGAATCTTGAATGTTTAAGCCAAAATCTGTATATGGTGATCACAGTCAACAATTTTCAGATAGAATGAATGATTGTCTGACATACTAAACATCCATAGTTGTCCCCTGCCCTGTCATCAAAATGTAGCAGGATGATGTATCTGATCAAATTCAAAATAACTAGGATAGTGATGTATCTGTAACAGGTCTAGCATGACAGTCAATTAAAAATCATTTGAAAACTATCACCCACAAGTTAATTGTGTTTCTATTACAAATGTATATCAATGTATAATTTATGAATGTGTCAACATTTTCTTTCTCCACCCCACCCTATAATTGCAAATTAAAAACTCACTAAATATTGGTATGTGAAAATTTCATTAACCATGGACATTTGTCCTGTTGTTTCAAAAATATATGCATGTCCGTTGTTGCATGTGCCCTGTTCATACCTGCAAACCTGATGGCCTGTTGCCATTAATCAACCCTGCATGTTGTTTGATTGTGTATTTCTGTTCAAATAATGCATGTGATATTGATATGCCTGTTGTTCAATGGTGTTAATATCTGGGTGTTTGTTTAATGGGAATACCAATGCATGCTGTTACAACTAATTTGAATGGAATAATATGCTACTAACCCAAACTAACATAACATACTCACAAACCTAGAACGCTTGGGAAGGCGGGTCCCAGCGGACCCACCTCTCCCACCTCATCTGGCGATTGCACCTGGCACTAGTGCCCAGGCCGGACCCTCCTCCGGTGGCCCTGTGCCACCTTCGGGTGGAAGCGCTGCAGGGGATGGGGCCTGTCCCCCCTCTGCAAGCGTGGCCGGAGGAGCCCGTCCACTCACCCTCCAAGGTGTCCGGTCTGTGGTGCGAAGGGAGATTCAAGACTCTGTTCTTGGGCCCCTATGCCAGCTTGAGGCCCGGGTGGCACAGCTTACGGGCATGCCCGTTGTCCCGCCTGCACAGCCCCCAGCACAGCCCCATCCTGGGCTGTGAAGGAACAGTGGCAACTGCCTATGGGTGGGGATATCAGTTCCACTGTTGCCATCTGTGGGCTCATGTGCCCTGGATATCCCAACCTCCGTCCCCGTCAATTGTGTAACCCCCCCACATGTGTCATACACCGCCCCTGTATGCGTCTTGTCTGTCTTGTCTGTTAACCTACCCAACCTACCTCCCCAGCTATACCGACTACCTTCACCTGACATACCACTCTCACCTGAAAAAAAAAAAAAGGGCACTCTGTACCCACAAAAAAATTACGCCCCATACATAGCTGTCCATGTTGCACACATGTCCGCTGGACATTGAAACTGTTAATTACAATTGGCTGTACAACAGGTATTAATGTTGTCCTGACACCTCTCTCAGGGGTGGAAGGTTTCAAATGTCACACCAAATTACATACAAATGCACAGCTGTTGCTGAGAAAGACATGGGCAGCTATGGGCCTCACCTACATCCCTCCTGCAAATCCCAAGCTTGTTTCCCTACTGTCTTACCCTCTTTGTGACCCCTTTTCACCACTTTCCTGTCACCCTTTTTCTTTTCTTTCAAAGAAAATAGCGGTGTGTCGTGTGTTAGCGGAGCTCACCGCCAGTGCATGCGTGAGCTCAGCAAACAAGCGCAGACCTGGTTTTAAGTGCTTAAAAGTGCCTTTGGCACTTTTGATTGACAGGTCCTGTACTCATTTCGAAAGAAAAATAAATTCCCACTGTCAGTCTCAAACCCAGGACCTTGGTAACACTAGTCTGTATGACCTACCACTAAGCCATGACTCTCATACAAGAACATAGTGCTAAAATAAATATAACATGTAATAGTAGGAATCAATATAAAGGCAATATAGGATGTGTACTACCCAAAGCATGTCAGGTAGATTTTTAATGTCCGAATTACTGGATTCCCATACTAGTTTAGTGTTAACAGAAACAGCCCTGCTAATTGTTAGCTTGTACATAATAATGTAAGCTAATGTACATATATGAAAGTATGTATATGTACACACACATATATATATATATATATATATATATATATATATATATATATATATATATATTAATACATATGAAATATAGTTGTAGGTGTCAGTATTCATACACACTCACTACAGGAAACAGTGAAGATAAATGCAGCAACCAGAATCTACAACACAGCCTGACTCCTGTGAGACTTACTAACCCTTTTAACTGCTTAAAGGTGCCTTCAGCACTTTGATTGACAGGCCCTGTACTCAATTTGAAAGCAAAATAAAAGCATACTATTAGGCCCTACCACAAGACCATTGTAACACTAGTCTGTATGACCTACCACTAAGCCATGACTCTCATACAGGAATATAGTGCTAAAATAAGTATAACATGTAATAGTAGGAATGAAGATAAAGGCAATATAGGATGTGTACTACCCAAAGCATGTCAGGTAGACTTTTACTGTCCTAATTACTGGATTCCCATACTAGTTTAGTGTTAACAGAAACAGCCCTGCTAATTGTTAGCTTGTACTTAATAATGTAAGCTAATGTACATATATGAAAGTATGTATATGTACACACACACACATATATATATATATATATATATATATATATATATATATATATATATATTAATACATATGGAAATATAGTTGTAGGTGTCAGTATGCATACACACTCACTACAGGGAACAGGTGAGAGAAATGCAGCAACCTGAATTTACAACACAGCATGAATCATGAGAGACTTACTAACCTTCACACTCACAGAACACTGTCGACAGCATACCAGCATGGTCCACGCCCTTACAATCTGAAAGGGCAACGCCTATCTCACATACCCTTTTATAGCACTGTCCTGAAATCACAGTGAGACATGCAATCAGTACACAACTGGCTGCATGCAATTAGCAAATGCTGCCTTACAATTGGTGCAGAGGCCATCACATGGACCTATGCAGATACCTACAAAAGCATCCAGTACTAACACTCCACACATGCAATACATTCATTGCACCAAACCGACGGAGAAAGAGAGAGAGAGAGAGAGAAAGAAAGAAAGAAAGAAAGAAATAAAGCAATAAAGGCAGTGATAAAAAAACTGCATCATCACAGCAACAAAACCAGCAGCAGCAGCAAACAGCAATTAGCACCAGTGACACAGCAACAGCTGACACAAACACAGGTAATGCAAAGTAGCAGGTTAATACTGTGTTTACTGTGAAACCTCCAAATGTATCATAGTTCACTATCTATAGGTATGTCCATGAGATAGGTTGTGTGTACATAGTCCTGATATATATACATATGTAATATTGCTGTACATGTCTTCCATACTTAAAACTTCCATAGCTTAGAACACAAGGCCAGTTATGCATATGATGCAGTAGTTCCCAGGGTCAGTAGAGGTTCCTCCTCATTGGTGTGGGACCACTGTGTATGTATGGCACTGTTCAGGTACATATCCTGTAGTATGGCCAGGGTTTAATATCAGTCTGTAATGTGGTGCTATGTCCTCTAGGGGTGAACGTATCACACATCCAGGGATACCATTTTGTAACAGTGATGCTGTGTGTTCTGCAATGTTGAGGGTGGCCCTCACCTGGACATGTGAGATGATAGGGAGGTTACATTCATCTGTGATAACTAATTCCACTTGTGTAGGAGAATGGGGGGGGGGATACCTGCACCTAAACTGTCTGCAACAATGTTGCCAATATCTGTGCATTTGGTGAATGTGAAGCATCTTACCACTGCTGACCACAGATGCCTTGCCTTCATGTGAATCTGCTCTGTGCTGCAGTAGCCTCCTGCTATTGTTATACAATGTGCCTGTATCTGTAGTCCACTGGACAGGATAAATAAGTGGTGTGCATACGGTCTGGGTTAGATATGTGTGTGCACATTACATGCACTATGTGGGATGTCTGTGGTAAGCTTTTGCAAAGGGGCCAGCAGTGTGTGTTGTGGCTTCCACTGGCCCAGTGGGCTGCATGGATAGCATCACAGTCCTAACTAGTGAATAACTGTGTAATTACATACATACATAGCAAGGTAGTGTACTGTGCTTGTGGTGTTGTTGGGATATGTATATCCAGGCTGAGTAATGTGTGTCCACATCACAGTGTTGGATGGCAACACACATACAGTATGTTGGGATGAACACCCAGAGTGTTTCAGAAGTGTTGCCTGTGCAGAAATATCTGGCCATTACCTGCATCCCCACAACACACACACATGCAACATATGGCAGAAGTAGTATAGCAGTACACATAGGTTCATAGGTTCATACTAGGCTATTTGCCCTAGGGCATTGATAAGCCTAGCCAGAATGTGTTTGTCTTTTGCCACCCAATTAAAATTTATTTTGCTATGCCCTTTTCGAGGTTAGTATACTGTGCCTCTGTCTAACAGTGACATAGAAGTGATACCGGGTACAACTATGATCTCCCATCCACTCATCCAGATTCCTATGGAAGAGAGTCAATGAGGGACTCTGCCTAACCTGTACTGTGAGTTCATTACAGAGTGAAGGGAGCCTCTGGGTTATGAATCTGTCCCTCCAGCATGTCCTATTTATTTCAGTGCTAAGGTTCAGGTCTCTTGAGCGTGTGGCTGTATGGGATTTTGATTTCCTGAGGTGCAGCATGTCCATTACTTCTGGGTTGGACATGGCTGTATATGTCAGGCACAGATTGCCTCTGAACAGGCAGTATGCCACTGAGTCCAGCTGGATTTTCTTTAACCGGGCAGCATATGGCATCTGTTTGAGCCCTTTGATCCTCTTGATGAGGTACTGTTGGGGTTTTTCCAGTTGCTGTAGGTGTCTGGTTAGGTACATCCCAAAAAGGGCATTGTACTCAATTATAGGCCTGATGATGGATGAGTAAAGAGGCACGATGACCTCCCCTGATGTACATGTGAATCCCTTCATGATTAGCTGGGCTATATAACATGTTTTTCAATCCACTTTGGCCACGTGGTTGTCAAATGACAGATTGCTATCAAGTTTGTTCCCCAGGTCCCCAATTACTTCTTCTGTACTTAATGGCTTAACACCTATGTGGTACTTTGCCACCAATGTGGAGGTGTGGGTATCTTTGATGAATATTGATACTCCCCTCCTTTTGTTGTTTGGTCCAAGTGTTGGGGCCGACAAGAATGGTAACAGGTATAACCTGGTAGTGCTGGTGTGCTCTTGGGAAACCTGAACCAGGTTTCTGTTACTGCACAGATATCGATGTCCATAATGCTAAGTAGAGTTTTGAGTGCGTGTATCTTGAGGTTTAGACTTCTGGCGTTGAGTAGCATTACTCTTAGTTCCTCATCCTTTGTGATACCTATGGATGTGGGTTTGCCTTATGAGCCTTGCCTAATAAAGGCACTATGGGTGTAGCAAGAGCCTTTGCCAAAATCCAAAAGCCCAGGGGTGACAGGTGCAAGCTGTCCCTAGCAAAGCATCGTGGCTTGTACAGCATATCATCCCAAGCTGACAGGCATTGGATCACCTTTGAATGACACCAGTACTTCAGTCAATTGTTGAAAGTGATCATCTTGCCTTGATATTGTGGCATCATTCTTGGTGAGGGTAAGATGCTACTCAAGGTCAGGGTCATACTGTCTTGGGCTACATGCTCAGAGAGCTCCTTTCTGTCTCTTTTCATGTAGTCCAGGGAGGTATGTGTCAGGTCATTCACACCAGCATGGACAATGAGTGAGTCATATTTGTACTTGCCTTGGAGTGACTTGAGTGCTTGTGTTATGTGGCGGGTCGTAGTGCCCGACAGGCTGCTCACTGTGACCCTCTCCTCGTTCAGCCTGGTGAACGTGACGTCAGTGTGCCTGATGATAGAGTCACCTATTACAAGTGTATGAGGTGTGTTGTTTACTGTTAAGGGCTGTGAGTGTTCAGCACATTGGCTTTGTGAGATATGTGTTGCACGTGTTTTGTTTTGGGGTAGCGGTTGCTTGGGTGTCTGCTTTGGAGGTCTCTGCTGCTTAGGCAGATCTTTATTTTGAGCCTCCAAGTATGTTTTTGTGTGATTATGTGTTTGTTTTGCTGTCGTGGTAGGTCTATGTGAGACTGGAATTGTAGTGAGTGTGGTTTCCTTCTCCTCCTGACTGGTTATGGCAGTATTGAGTAGAGAGAGCCTAGCCTCCAGTTTGGTATATGGTTGCATCACTCACATGTGTTTGAATTTGTTGTTAGGAGGAGGGGTTGTCTGTGTACATGAGGCTGTTATAACATTGCCTCTGGATTACCACACTCACCAGCTGGACTGGAGAGGAGATTGACAACTGACCTTTGGACATGCTAGAATACTATTGTGAATTCGTAATAATTGAAAACAAGGTCCAGTGGGGAGTGAGGGTGTACTGATATTAATTTCTACTGCTGACTGATATAATAGCTTCAGTGAGCAAGTGCCAGGTAACTTAAGTGCAATGTGTTACAATTAACTAAATGCAAAAACGACAAGCAGTCACTTTCTTTCAAGTGTAACAAGGAAATAAGTACAGTAAGCAATGCAGATATCAGTAGTGATTCACAGAAGTGCTGAGAAGCTGTGTATTATGTGGAATTAGCGTACCAGTGAAATAACAAGCTAACAAATAACAAGCATATAAACAAAGCTAGATTCAGGAGGCTTGGATGTAGTGTATGCTACAGCAAACAAGGTGTACCAATGTCAGTAAGATACAGTTCAAATATGCAGGCACTATAAACCTTAAACCAGAAGTTCCCAGCTATGAATGGCAGAGTACAGCCTATTCTCACACAAGAGTGCAGACCACAAACCTTGTTAATGTTAAATAACTGGCCTGAAGGCCAACTGCTTATACCAGAACTAATACACTTGGACACTGGGCTCTCAATCAGCAGTTCCCAACTTAGAAGGATGAAAGCTACCTGTCCTGCCACCACAGTGCTTGCCACAAACCTTCCTAATGTAAAACAACTGGTCTGAAGGCCAAGTGCTTAATCCAAAAGACTTAGAATGATAGCTACACTTTAATCAAGTTACAACCAAGCAGTAATAACTACAATTTAATACTTCATGTATAGAATGTGTACCATATATTGCTGACATACTCTGCTGATATCCTGTTTGTGTACTTTTCCAGGGAGATATGGCTCCAAAAGGAACCCTGCATACTCTGCTGCAGAGGACGAAGTGATCCACCAGAGCCTGGTGCGTGACTATGACATCCTGTTTTCACGCACCACCCAGAATCAGCAGGAGAGGTCTGCACTGTGGCAAAACCTTGTCAGCAGGATAAATGATGTTGGCATGCATGATAGGACATATGAGCAGGTGAGACATCACTGCAGTGATTTGATTAGAAATGTCCGCCAGCGTGCTGCAGATATCCGCAGGCAACAGGTTGCCACAGGTGGGGGGGTGGCCACACATCCCCCCCTCACCAGACAGGAGGGGCTACTGCTAAGTGTCGTGGATCCAGCCCCAGAACAACAACAGCATCAGACTTGCATCATGATGGAGGTTGGATCCACACAGCAGCAAGACACTGAGCGTGCAGGTAAGATGCCATATGTACATATGACTGTTCTGTACACTGTTACTTCATGCATGCATAAGGTGTGCACGTGGTATGTATCTGTCATCATGATATGTAATTGTGCATGTGTGATACTGGCATTATGAGCAGCTGATGTGTATAAGGGAACTGGTGTACTACTGTACTGTATCATATGCAAAAACAATGGCACACTTGTGCCCACTGACATTACTTTCTTCATATTTCCAGGTCCCTCCCATCTAGCAACGAGGCAGGCCATACATGCTGGTGAGTGTGTTTATCATTACCTGAAAACTATTTATAATACTAGTAAGAGTAGTGTAACTCAGTAGTATACATGCTGGTGAGTGTGTTTAATAATACCTGCAATACTCAAGTTAATACTAGTAAGAGTAGTGTAACTCAGTACTGATGTGTGTGTGTACTGTGGGGTGTGCATGTGTGCAAATGTGCCTGTGCCCATGTGTGCATGTGTGTGTGTGTCCATGAGTGCATGTGTCCATTTCTGAATGTGTGCATTTGTATTGAAGTGCATCACCGTAAAATATGTCTTGAGACTGTAATCTGTGTTCCCTGTTTTCCTCCCGTAGGTTCTGGTGCTGCTCTGGTGACCTGCAGCAGGGAACCTGAATCTTGTGCCCCAGGTACTGATGATGAGGAAATGTCTATAATGGTGCAGGAAGGTGTGTCTGGGTCCGCCATTGGTCAGCCAATTGACAGTACACAGCTGTCAACCCCTTCAATGCGCACAGTCATCCTGCCGTTACATCCTTTGTCACCATTGTCCCTAGGTGATGGACAGTATGCATTGGGCATAGATCAGGGTAATGTGGTACCTGTGGTACATGCATCCCCACAAAGCAGCCATGAGCAGGGTCCTCCAATGGTACCACGCAGACAGTCGCCCATGGGTTCTCGTGGGGGCATCCGTGGCCGTACTGCCTCTGGCCGACGTGCCCAAGGAGGTATGTCAACCTCCACTATGTTTCGGACTGTTATGCAGGCACAGGCGCGTATGGAAAGGTACACCAGACAGGGTCTGAGGGAGCTGACAGCATGTCGCACAGCCATGACAGATGGCATGCGTGACATTGCGAATGCTATTCGTAATTTCACAGATGTCGTTGACAGACGTTGTGGGGACATACAACAGCTGCTCCACAACCAGATGTCCATGGGCCAGGGCGATGGTGTGCGTTTGCGGCATCGACGTGGCCGTATGCCGGCAACAGCACCAGCTGGCAGTCGCCGCGGATGACAACAGGCCCACTCACGCACCTCAAGTGCCAGCAGCAGCCCCAGCAATGCTGGGTTAGTGCTGTCATCAGGACGCCCCAGGAGACCACGTGCACGTGGCTCTGGACAGTCCCAACAGGGAACTGTGTCCAGTCAACACACACCCGCTTCCGATGACAGTACCCAGTCTGGGTTAGTACCGGATACGGTCCGTAGCACCCCTGCCAGGCACAGGTACCGTGTCCGTGCCCACAGACACTGATCTGGATGACCTGACAGGTGCAGTCTGTGGCTGTCCACAAAACCCTGTACATGGCAGCCATTATGTGGGACTGTGTGCGTGCTTACACACATGCAGAAATTTAACACCTAGGGCAAACACATACACACACACACTGCACCAACACTGGTCCACCCTGTACTGCTGCCCCTCACAAACACACATACACACACATGTCAATTGGTGGTACCAGTGGCTGGCTTGGGCATACCTAACCCACACCCTGTGCATATGATGACACTGTGCCACCTCCTGCATACTACAACATCAGTGCAGGAAAAGGTAAACACGTTGCTGATGCACAGGGTGACTACATAGATGTGTATAAGTAGTAACATGTTGGTAACTGTTCACTGTTCCACTATGATTGTGTGTATATCCCAGCATTCCTGCTGCAGTAACTGTATGAATGTCCTGAATTGTTATCTGCACCCATACTACTTACCAAAGTGTACCAGCTGCACACCATCACATGCTACCATTGACTATGGGAATGTGCATCATGTGCTGTATTGTAGATTCAGCTATATGTATCTGTTCTGTCACACATGCATTTACACACACCCTGCTACCCCACACATGCACACGCTCACCTGCCATTTCCATTATTTATTACCCTACATGAGTAGCTGTCGACACATGACAGGTACACATTTGAAAAGTGCACTATTTGGATTACTACCGATTTCCTCTTCTCTACCTGTACTCACAGGGTGCAGGCAACCTCATTAGTTTAAAAGTGTAATGTGCATCAGGTACTGTGGTTCCCTGATTGCCACATCCAACATGTTTTCCATATGGAAATGCACACACAGAAACATCCCACATCCACACACTTGCCACATTCAGGTTTCAAAACACTATCTAGGTATGTTCTGGTACATGTGCGTGTTACAGTAGCATGTAGCACTATACTGAGTACTGGCAGTTGTCTGTTGTCATGTTGTTTGTATAGGGTGCTGTCAACATCACTGTTTGTTAAGGGAAATGTGCACCCTGCAGTGCGTAGCCCCATTTGGCAAAAGCCACATCCCCCCCCAGCATTGTGCACACACATTAACCCCACTAAAACACATACTTTCCATTTGCAAGATTCAAACCCCTACCTAACTGTGTTATGACACTAGAGACAGACACATTAGCAGAGTGCTATTTGCATTAGTGGGAGAAATCCTTTCTAATGCTGTACTTAGAGGGTGCTGACATCATCTGTGTTTAGGAAGAGGGATGTGCACCCTGTAGTGTGTTCTCCCAGTTGGCAAAAGGCACTTTTCCCTCACAGCATTATGCACACACACAAACCCCACTCACACTAACTCACATACATTCCCTTTGCAGGATTCAAACCCCTACCTAACTATGTTATGACACTAGAGACAGATGCATTAGCAGAGCATGCTATACAAATTACTGGGGAGCTTTAATTCAGGTAATATAGTTATAGAGTGCTGACATCATCAGTGTTTCAAAAGGGGAATCTGCATCCTGTAGTGTACTTTCACAGTTGCTAATAGGGGCATTTCCCGCACACACATAGATGTGTTTGAGGTTTGCATATGTGGGGGATCCAGTACTCCAGTGTGATTAGTATATGGTTCGATTGCAACAATGAGGGATATACTTCAAGTGGTGAGCATTTTGTACTCATGTTTGTGATGATCAGGTCTAGTATATTTCCCCTCTTGTGGGAATGTTGACTACTTGTTCCATAGCTAAAGAGTTTCTGAACTATGGGAACCCTAGAGCTTGGGTATTGTGGCTTGAGTAATGTTCACAGTCTATGTTTGGGTAGTTGAAGTCACCCAGTATGATGGTGTTTGCAGAGAAATCTATACTCTCCTGTGTCTTCATGAAGGCTGTGTGGGATTCCTGAGTTTGAGAGGGTGATGTAAGAGCTCCTCTGTGTCTCTTTCCATGTGGTCCAGGGAGGTACGTCTCAGGTTGTTCACACCAGCATGGACAATGACTGCCTCATACTTGTACTTGCTGTGGAGTGACCTGAGTGCTTGTGTTATGTGGCACATTCTATCACCCGACAGGTAGCTAAATGTGACCCTCACCTTGCTCAGTCTGGAGAGTGGGACGTCAGTGTGTCTGACTATGGCATCACCTATTATAGGTGTGTCACACATTGTGTTTGGCCTTATGGGCTGTGCCTGTTAAGAACACTGACTTTGTGAGGTCTGTGTTGCTTGTGATATGTGTTCATGTGGGATGCAGCGTGTCTGGCCATGTCATTTCTGTCCGTGGTCTGGTAAGTATCACCTTTGGTGACATAGGTATTCATATGTCAGCTGGTGAGCATTTGCAGTGTTACCTACTGAAAGTGGTACAGCTTGTTTGTTGTACAATGGACTACATGCAGCCCTGCTTACAGTAGCTATGTTTGCATGCATGTTTCCTTGCAGTTACCCTGGAATACTGATCCGACCTGCCATGCAGAGTTACACAGCTTCTGTGGACTCCTAGTGACATCTGCATAGCTTACTATATGTATGTTCATGTCTCACTTGACAGAATGTCACTGTTTCTCCTGTTCACATGTACGTTGCCTGTGACACTTTGCATATGACTTACCTGGCATCTGTCCACGTGAGCAGTCATATATGCCACTGCAGGACTCTAAACCTGATGATGCACACACTCAAAACATTCCTCAGCATGGAGAACATCGCTATCTGTGCAGTAACAGATACCGGATTCAGGGCTACCAACAGCACCCCAGCACTACCAAGTTATACCTCATACCATGCTTTTCAGGCCCAAAACTTGCACAAAACCACAAAAGGAGGGGTGTATTGATATTCATCCAAGATACCCACACCTCCAGGTTGGTGGCAAAGCACCAAACATCAGAGACTATCCATATGCAAGTAACAATGGGTAAAACTGCCTTCCAGGTTATAGCCTGCTACAGACCACCCTCACAAACACAAGAACCGCACTTGGCCTTCCTGAAAACAGTTGGAAATATGTAGGTCTGTCCATACACCATTATATTGGGTGAGTTAAACTACCCAAACATAGACTGGGAGCATGACTGTAGCTCCAACACCCTAGCCCAAAGATTACTAGAATTTATATACCAAAATGCTATGGAACAACTTGTTACCACTCACACAAGAGGGAAAACATACTGAACCTGATCATCACCAACATGGGGACTCTATGCTCCAGACCAGAAGTGTATCCCTCACTGGTAAGATCAGACCATAAACTAATCTCACTGGATATTCACATCCCAAGGCCACCCCTGCACAGAAGAATACAGTCAACAACTCATGTAAAGCATGTTCACACTCCTCATAAATGATGTGGAAACCTTCAAAGCCCCCAGGCCTGTTGAAAATATGGACCAGACTGCAGATACCTGTATAAAGGCATTCTATGGACACCTTCAGGAATGCATGGATCATGCAATCCCAAATAAAAGCAAGACCCAATCCTCCAAAGGCAGACGTCCTGTGTGGTGGACACCAGCCATAAACAAACTATACAATAGAAGGATGAAGCTACTAAATGATACAACAAACTCCCAAAATGTGAAGGCATCACTGATGAGTATTAGAAGAAAACTACAGGCACTCATAAGATTGTCTAAGGCCATCTTTGAGAGAAGATTCCACAAGACACTGAGGATAATCACAAGGCTTTCTTTAGTTATGTTAGGAACCTGGGTGGTAATTCCCAGATATGCTCAGAGGTAGTCCAAGATGTCAAAAGAAATACCAAACACACAGACATTGCCAACATCCTAGTGGACAGGTTCACTGCTAACTTCTCCCCCCCACACCAAAAGGGCAAATATTTCTCCCAGCAGAGTGCTGCCCCCTGACATCTCAGATGCTCAGGTAAGAGCTGCCCTCTCCAAAGCAATAAACACTGCATCAATGGGACCAGACAGTGTCCCAGGCTGTGTCCTACATGAACTCCAAGAAGAGCTACACCCAGACATAACACTACTGTTCAATCCCAGCCTTACTACACGATATGTGGCCAAAGAGTGGCGTACAGCAACAGTGGTCCCTCTACATTTAGGTGGTGCCTTAACGGATCCTGGACACTATCGCCCCATAAGTCTGAATAGCTTGGTCTGCAAAGCTATGGCAAGGATCATCATGAACCTCATAAATATAGATATTGGGGACCTACAGACACTGCATCATACACAGTTTGGCTTTGTTAATGGCAGATCCTGCCTCTCAAACCTGTTTGATTTCTTTGAAACAGTCACCAAGGCCACTGTCAAGGGAAGGTGGTCTACACAGCCTACCTGGACCTTGCATAAGCCTTTGATACAATACCCCACTTGTGCATTCTAGGAAGCTCACCAGTGTACATATTAACCCCTATGTCACTACATATATTGCACAGTGGCTCAAGGGCAGAACACACATGGTTAGAATTGCTGGAGCCATGTCAGCCTCAAAACCAGTTACAAGTGGTGTCCCACAAGGCTCAGCCCTGGGATCTGTCTTGTTCAGTATATATTTATCAGAGGTACAGGCCAACATGGAAGGACTGTGGCTGAGCAAGTCGCAGATGACTGCAAACTGGACGCCATAATCAACTCTCCAGCCAACACACGCATCCTCCAAAAGGGCCTCTTAGAAACAGACGACTTGTGCCACAGCCATGGCCTCAAGCTGAATGCCAAAAGTGTATAGTCATCCCTTTGGCAAAAACAAAGTGACCACAAAGTACCACATATGTGTTAATCCATTAAGTACAGAAGAAGGAATTATGGACCTTGGGGTACACAAGTTGATAGCATTCTCTCATTTGACAACCACATGGCCAAAGTGGTTAGAAAAACATTTTATATAGGCCACCTCATCATGAAGGGATTCACATGTAGATCAGGGGAGGACATTGTGCCTCTTTACTCATCCCTCATCATGCCCATAATTGACTACAATGCCCCTGTCGGCATGCACCTTACCAGACACCTGCAGCAACTGGAAAGACCACAAAAGTACCTCAACAAGAGGATCAAAGGGCTCAAACAGATGCCACATACTGACTGGTTAAAGAAACAGCAGCTCTACTCAGTGGCATACTGCCTCTTCATAGGCAATCTGTGCCTGACATATAAAGCCATGTCAAACCCTGACTTAATGGTCATGCTGCACCTCAGAATATCCAAATCCCATCAAGCTACACGCTGGAAAGACTTGAACCTCAGGAGTGATATACATAGGACATGCTGGAGGGACACATTCATAACTCAGAGGCTCCCTTCACTCTGGAATATTATCCCAATACAGGTTAGGCAGAGTCACTCAGTGACTGTCTTCAAGAGGAATATTAATGACTGGATGGGACATTGTAGGTTTACCCTGGGTATCACTTATGTGTCACTGTTAGACAGAGGCACAGTATACTAACCTTGGAAAAGGGCATAGCAAGATAGATTTACAATGCATGGTGAAAGCCACACACATTCTGGCTAGGTTTATAAATGCCCTAGGGCAGATAGCCTAGTATGAACCTATGAACCTATGTATCTTGTTCACCATTGGCCCTATGTGCTGTTAATCACCAATGCAATCTCAATACTATGGTAGCATGTGCAAAGGTCAGTTGTCAGTCACCTCTATGGTACAGTTGTGGAATATGTGAGTCATGTAGTAATGTCACAGCTGCCACATGTACACAGTCAACCCTATCCCCTACCCATGGATGTACAACACATGTATGAGATGGAAACACATAGCCAAACTGTGGACTAAGCACTCTGAACCCAGTACTGGCATAACCTGTCAGGTGGCATGAAATACTACAGTGACTGCAATACCAGTCTGATGTAGACCTACACTGACAGCAATACAAGCACGGAACACCGGGCCATTCGTGGAGCCTAAGAATGGCATCCTGCCTGAGTGGCAGACACCTCTGCAGCTGGCACACAGGCATACGTTAGGCCTGAACACAGCACGCATAACACATAGCACACAAATCCTGTGTGCCAAACAAGCACAGTCTGTACAGCTATACAACACTCCTGCTGCAGTTGTGTTAGGTACTTTTATTGTCCGGTACAGTGAGGTCATGCTCACCAGGCTGGACAAGGTGAAGGTCACAGTGATATGCTCATGGGGCACTATGGTCCACCACATAACACAAGCATACAGGTCAGTCAGATGCATGGACACATATGACTCAGTCATTGTCCATGCCACTACAGCTGACGTGTGATGTCCCTCACTGGAATACATGATAGGGAACATGGAAGGGCTCACTGAGCAAGTGGCACAGGCTGGTAGAACCCTGACCTTGGTTGGCATCATACCCTCACCAGGAATGCTGACATATTACTGAATGCTAATGAATTACTGTAGCTACAACACCCTAGCTGAAAGGTTCTTAGCATGCAGTCACTGCATTGCTATGGAACAACTTCTTACCACTCCCACAACAGGTGAAAACATGCAGCACCTGTTCATCAACAACATGTAGACTATATGCCCCAGACCAGGTGTGTATCCCTCACTACTAGGTTGATAGCATCTACATCTCACACTGTATATACACATCCCACATGCAGCACCTGCACAGAAGACCACAGTCATAATGTTACCCAGTGCAAATACCATGTATTCACATGTGGCAGGCATCACACATGGTAACTATTGAAGGTCACAGGTACATATGTGTATTTGGCACACACATACATCATGTGTGCATTGCCATAACTGGTTTAATCGATGTCATGCATTATTGTGAGAAACAACCCGCACACATGGGCATTCTGTGTGAGCAAAACACACGTGACATGTCTGGAATCAAAAGCCATAAATAATTGTGCTATTGTTTAGAAAGGGGTATGTGCATCCTGTAGTGTGTTTTCCCAGTTGCCAAAAGGGATGTTCCTTTCATACACACACTAACCCCCTTCACACACACTTGCTGGATTCAAACCCCTACCTAACTATGTTATGACACTAGAGACGGACGCATTAGCAGAGCACGCTATTTGCATTACTGGGAGATTTCTTTTCTCCTGATATACTTATAGGGTGCTGACATCATCAGTGTTTAGAAAGGGGAATGGGCATCCTGTGGTGTGTTTTCACAGTTGCCAAAAGGGATGTTCCTTTCATACACACACACACTAACCCCCTTCACACACACTTGCTGGATTCAAACCCCTACCTAACTATGTTATGACACTAGAGACGGACGCATTAGCAGAGCGCGCTATTCGCATTACTGGGAGATTTCTTTTCTCCTGATATACTTATAGGGTGCTGACATCATCAGTGTTTAGAAAGGGGAATGGGCATCCTGTGGTGTGTTTTCACAGTTGCCAAAAGGGATGTTCCTTTTATACACACACTAACCCCCCCTTTACACTTGCTGGATTCAAACCCCTACCTAATTATGTTATGACACTAGAGATGGACGCATTAGCAGAGCGCGCTATTCGCATTACTGGGAGATTTCTTTTCTCCTGATATACTTATAGGGTGCTGACATCATCAGTGTTTAGAAAGGGAAATGGGCATCCTGTGGTGTGTTTTCACAGTTGCCAAAAGGGATGTTCCTTTCATACACACACACTAACCCCCTTCACACACACTTGCCACTTGCTGGATTCAAACCCCTACCTAACTATGTTATGACACTAGAGATGGATGCATTAGCAGAGCGCGCTATTCGCATTACTGGGAGATTTTCTTTCTCCTGATATACTTATAGGGTGCTGACATCATCAGTGTTTAGAAAGGGGAATGGGCATCCTGTGGTGTGTTTTCACAGTTGCCAAAAGGGATGTTCCTTTCATACACACTAACCCCCCTTCACACACACTTGCTAGATTCAAACCCCTACCTAACTATGTTATGACACTAGAGACGGATGCATTAGCAGAGCACGCTATTCGGATTACTGGGAGATTTTCTTTCTCCTGATATACTTATAGGGTGCTGACATCATCAGTGTTTAGAAAGGAGAATGGACATCCTGTGGTGTGTTTTCACAGTTGCCAACAGAGATGTTCCTTTCATACACACACACACACTAACTGCCCTTCACACACACTTGCCAGATTCAAACCCCTACCTAACTATGTTATGACACTAGAGACAGACGCATTAGCAGAGCACGCTATTCGGATTACTGGGAGATTTTCTTTCTCCTGATATACTTATAGGGTGCTGACATCATCAGTGTTTAGAAAGGGGAATGAGCATCCTGTGGTGTGTTTTCCCAGTTGCTAAAAGGAACATTTCCCTCACACAGACTTGCACACAGACCAACCACAATCACCCACACACACACACTCTGGATAAGCTGTCATTCCCTAGGGCAAACAGCCTAGTGTTGACCTCTACACCCATATGTTTAACTGTCAGATGCACATTATTTGGTGCTGATAGCAGTGTTTGCAGGTCTTTATTGCCATAACATTTCCTGTTTGTATGAACAACTTGTGTATCTGTGGAAGATGTTTGCATATGGGGAAATCCACTATATCATGTATGTCTCTGTAGTCATTTAAGTGTGAGCACTGGTCAGATTGCTATAATGTTGTTGGTTACTGGAATAACACGTACATATACCAGATATATGTGGCAAAATGCTAAACTGATATTTGGACTAAGTGTGTGAGCATGCCCAGTTCAGCCTTCCCATGGCATGTTGTGTGAAAGATGTCTCATTTATCAAAGTGTGTGAGCATGCCCAGTGTGAGCTTTCCATATGTTGAACTCTGCAGCCCATCACATTTGTGGATGAGTGTGAACTTCAACAAATATCTCCTGTTTATGGTTGTGTGTTCTGTGTCATGTTGTGTAGTTACTGTCCAAATGCTTTTTGTGTGAACACAACAGGGATTATACTGTGCCTGCAGGGTTTGCATGGGATACTTTGCATACAATTGTCAACATCCGTTCATACTGACCTAACACTGTAGTACTGTATAGTGTAGTGGTTCAGTACTTTCACTGTGGTGGACAGTATCCTGGGCTTTAGTCCTATCACTGCTTTACATTTCCATAGTGAGCACAACAGCCTGGTTAGGGTCCAGTTGTGCACATCTGACCATGTTGCATTATGTTCAGATATTAACTACTTACAACAGCCTCGTCCAACATCAGTAGTGTATTCCACAACATAGGTGTACATTGGCAAACACTACCGATGTGCCCTAGGCCATTTCTAATGCTAGTCAGAGAGTGTGTTTGTCCTTCAACACATTGTAAGTGTAGTTTGCCATGACATATGTCATGTTTAGTATACTGTGCCTCTGTCTACTCGTGACATAACAGTGATACCCAGGGTAAACCTACCATCTCCCATCCACTCATTAAGATTCCTGTTGAGGAGAATCAACGAGTGACTCTATGGATAACCTGTACTGGTAGTTTACTCATGCGTGGGGGTGGCTTCTGTGTTATGGATAATGCAGTACAGCTTGTCCTATGTATGTCAGTGCTGGGGTTCAGGTCCCTCATGTGCATAGCTCACTGCCATTCAGATTGTACAAGGTGCAGCATGTTCATTGATTCCAGCTTGGACATGGCTTTCTACATCAGGCACAGCTTGCGTCTGGGTGGCCAGCATGGCAGTGTGTGGAGTTGCACTCTGTTTAATCAGGCAACACATTACATCTGTTCAAGCTCTTTGATACTCCTGGTGAGGTACTGTTGTGGACTTTACAGTTGATGGAGGTGTCTGCTGAGGTACACCCACAGGGGCTGTTGTAGTCAATTGTAACGCTGATGAAGGATAACTGCAGAACCACAATGACCTCCCTTATCTAGATGTCATAACCTTCATGATTAGGTTGGTATATGGATTGTTTCTGTTAACACTACAGCCACATGTTTGTCCAATGCAGGATATCTATCACCTTGTGTACCCAGGTCTGTCATTACATGTTAAGTATGTAATGGGTTAACACCTATGTGGTAATTGGTGGTCACTTACTGTATATCCACAGAGGTTGACTATACAGTTTTCTCCATTTAACTTGCTGACATGGCTATGGCACCAGTTGTCTGTTTCTATGTGGCCCTTTTGTGGGATGCTTGTGTCAGCTGGAGTGTCAGATATGTTGGGCAGTTTGTAGTCCTCTGCAAACATGTTCAGGCACAGTCCTTACATGTTGGCCTGTACCTATGGGGCATATATACCAGACGGGAAGGTCCCAGGACCAAGCTTTGTGGGATACCTGTTATATGTGGTTTGTAGTCTGACATGGCTGCAGCATGTCTGACCATGTCAGTTCTGTCGTTGGTCTGGTTTGCAACCCCTCTAGTGACATAGGGGTGTATATATAAGCTGGTGAGCATATCTATATTGAACACGTAGGGTATTGTATGGAAGGCTTTGCAAGGTCCAGCTACGCTGTGTGGACCACATTGCCCTCATCAGTGACCTCAATTACTGTTTCAACTGAGTCACACATGTTTAGGGGCAGGGTCTGCACTTAATAAACCCACACTGGGTAGGGTCGGGTGTCAATAGATCCCCAATATCTTTATGTCTGCGGTACATGCTGATCCTTTCCATAGCTGTGCAGACCAAGCTTCTCAGGATTCTGTGGTGGTTGTTTTAGTATCCATTCAGGCGACACCTTTCTTGAGAACGACCACTGTTGTTGTACACTGCTCTTTGGGTACATATCCTGTGGTAAGGCTGACATAATGTCAGGGAGGCAGCAGTCTGCTGGGAAAGATATTTTGCATTATGGGGGGGGGTTTGCACTGCACCTGTCAGGATGTATGTTGGCAATACGTGTGTGTGTTTGGTATGTTGTTTGTAATATTTGTGTGATCCAGAGCATATCTGGGAATTCACAACACGCTTCCTACCATCAGTTGCAGCAGCCTTGGGATTATCCTTAGTGTCCTGTACAATTTGTATCATAATAGGTTCATAGGTTCATACTAGGCTATCCACCCTAGGGCATTTGTAAGCCTAGCCACAGTGTGTGTGGCTTTTGCCACCCCTTGCTATGTGAATATTATGGCCATTTATGATTTACTTAGCTGTGCCTCTGTCTGGACATGACACAGTAAAGACCCCAGTGTACATCTACAATTATCCATCCATTTTGCAAACTTCCTGTTGAAGAGTGTCAGTGAGGGGCTCTGCCTAACATGTAGTGGTATTCTGTTCCAGGGTGTGGAGAGCCTCAGGGTTAGGTATCTGTCCCTCCAGCACATCCTATTTGATTATGTGTTGAGGTTGACATCTCTGACTCACACAGCTCCGATGGCTTTGAGTTTTCTGGGGTGGAGCATGTCCATTACTTCTGTGTTGGACATGGACTTGTACAACAGACATACAATGCCTCTGTGTAGGCAGTATGTGACTGCATTCAGCTGTGGTGTCTACAGCCAGGCAGCATATGACATATATTTGAGACCCTTTCTAACTCTTGGTGAGGTACCTTTGAGGTCTTTCTAACTGCTGCAGGTGCCAGGTAATGTACATCCCAAATGAGGCATTGTACTACATTATGGGTCTGATAAGGGAACAGTATAGGGGCACAATGACCTTTGTTGACGTAGATGTGAATCCTTTCATGATACAGTGTCCAATATAGACAGTCTTCCTAGCCAAATTGGCAATGTGACTGTCACATAACAGGTTACTGTCCACTTGTGTCACTAGGTCCCTGATTACTCCTTCCATACATAATGGTTTACCACCTATGTGGTAATTTGTGTGTACCTTGTTTTGTATTTGGTGGTACATTCATACTGTCCACTGTCTTCAGGACAGCGGGTGGGGTTCCTGTGTGTGAGAGTGTGGTCTGTAGCATGCTACAGACTGTACAGCAGTCTTGCCTACGGTTAGTTGCACATGGGTGGACTGCAATGACGTAAGCATTGTCAGTTAACTGGACATATAGGTGTCTGTGCTGAATATGGATACTCACCCTCCTTTTATGTTTTGTTCCAGGTTTTGTGGCCATAACACATGATATGTGGTATTACCTGGTAGTGCTGGTGTGCTGTCACGAGGCTTGCAGCAGGTTTCTATCACTGGACAGACATCGATGTTCTCCATACTGGGAGGGCCTCAGGAGCATGCATATTGAGGTTTACACGTCTGGCATTGATCAGCATTACCCTTCTGTTTCTTTCCAGTTTTGTTTTCTATGGTGGTGGGTTAGTCTTTTGGCCTTGCCTACAAAAGGATCTCTGTAGGTTGCAAAAGCCTTAGGCAATATCCAGACGCCCATGGGTAACAGGTGCAAGCCATCCCTGGAACAGCAGCATGTCTCACTATGGAGTCACCTATTACAACTGTATCAGGCATGTTGTTTCTCCTTCTGTCCTGTGACTGTTTGGCACACCAGCTTTGTGTACTATGTGTTACATGTGCTATGTCTGGAGGTTGTTTTATTGGGTGTCTGCTTTGGAGGCTTGTGTTGGTGTTGTGTGTTTGTAATTAGGGCCTCTGGGAATGTTTTTGTGTTTATGTGTTTGGTTTACAGTCGTTGTAGGTCTATGTGGGACTGGGTTTGTGGTGTATGTGGTTACCTTGTCCTCCTGACTAGTTTTGACAGTACTGATTTTGGGGTGCTCAGGCTCCGGTTTGGCTACCTGGTTGCATCTATCACATATATTTGTATTTATTGGGGTGAGTTGTTGTTGTGTGTGTACTTGGGACAGGTGTCACATTGCCTCTGGATTCACAGATTCTACTTGTTTTGCCTGGCCTTAGTGGATTGTATGTGTGGACACATTTTATTGCCATACTAGTGATCACTGATTACTTCACTTTTTATGTTTGATCTATCATGTGGTAGCTTCCTCATTCTCTTCAATGGTTTAGTAATTGCTGGAGTCCAGCATGCCAGATGCCTGGGTGTATGGCATTGTGTCTTGTTGTTATTTGTGATTGCAGACTCCAAGCACTCTTGGCTGTGTTCATGGAATGCCTGTATAACATGTTCTGCAGTGTGTCCCATATTCTGGACTTGCACAGGGCCTTTCATGGATTCCACATTGGTTTGTAGGGGTGCAAGCTATGCTTTATACATGTGTTTCACTGTGGTATTCTGGCCAGGGACTGGGGTCGGGATGTGTAACTACAGTGTGATTACTCTATGGTCTGGTCTTACCAGTGAGGGATACACTTCTCATCTTGACATCCAGTACACATATTTCTGATTATCACATCCAGTATGCTTACCCCTCTTGTGGAAGTGTTACATTTTGCATGTCCATTTTGTTTGATGGATTCTGGGAAATTTTCTACAAATGTGTCGGTGCTAGTATAATACAAAGAGTATAGTGACAAACTTCTCAAAAGCTGACTTCACACTTCTTCAGACTGAGATGGTATCCTTTAAGCCCACTGGGCCAGTGGAAACCACAACACACAATGGTGACTCCTTCACAAACGCTTTCTACGGACATCTCCAAGAAAGCATGGACCATGCAATCACAAATAAAACCAAGACCCTCTCCACCAAGGGAAAGTGGCCTGTCTGGTGGACCCCAGCCATAAACGAACTGTATAACAAAAGGATACTAATGCAAGACAGAGCTAAATCTCCTAAAGGGAAGGCAGCTGTGATCATCACTAGTAAAAACTACATTCTCTCATAAAGACATCCAAGGTCAACTTTGAGACAAAAATCACCAAAGACAATAAAGATAACCACAATGCCTTCTTCAGTTATGTCAGAAACCTGGGTGGGAACCCTCAGATATGCTCAGAGTTGGTACACAACAACATAAATTTCAGTGACCCGACAGATATTGGCAACATTCTGGCAGACAGGTTCAGTGCAATTTTCTCCCTCCCTCACCCCCAAAAGAAGATAGTTATCACAGCTGAATGTAACCTCACTGTCATCTCAGATGTCCATGTGAGAGCCGCACTCAGCAAAGACAAAAACACAGCATCAATGGGACCTGATGGTATCCCCAGTTGTGCTGCTCGTGAACTCCAAGAGGAGCTAAACCCGTATATAAAAATGCTATTTAACCTTAGCCTTGCTACAGGATATGTACCTGAACACTGGCGTACAGCAACAGTGGTCCCACTCCACAAAGGAGATGCCTCCACAGACCCTGGGAACTACCACCACACAAGCTTAACCAGCCTTGTCTGCAAAGCTATGGAAAGAGTCATTATGGAGCTCTTAAACAGAGACATTGGTGACCTACAGACTCTTGATCCCACCCAGTTCAGCTTTGTAAAGGGCAGATCCTGCCTTTTGAACCTAGTTGACTATTTTGAAACTGTCAGTAGGGCCATTGATGAGGGCTAAGCGGTCCACACAGCCTACCTGCACTTGGCTAAGGCCTTTGACACAATACCCCACTCAGGCATCATAGACAAGCTCAACAGCTGAAATATAAATCCATATGTCACAGGATAGGTTGCAAAATGGCTAAAAACAGAACCCATAAAGTCGACATTGCAGGTGCCTTGTCAGATTCAAAGCCAGTCACAAGTGGTGTCCCACAAGGATCTGTCCTGGGACCCCTCTTATTTGGCATTTACTTTTCAGATGTGAAAGCAAACATAGGAGGGTTGTGGCTGACAAAGTTTGCAGATGACTGCAACCTAGGCACCATAGTGAATACATCAGCCGGCACACACATCCTACAGAATGCCCTCACAAAACAGATAGCTGGTGCCGGAATCATGGCCTGAAACTGAATGCAACTGATGTGTAGTCATCCCCTTTGGGAGGAACAAAGTACCCACAAATTAACACATAGACAGCAACCCACTGAGCACAGAAAAAAAATCAGACACCTGGGGACCCATGTAGATAGTGACCTCTCGTTTGACACCCATGTTGCCAAAGTGGTTAGAAAGACTTTCTATCTTGCCCACCTTATCATGAAGGGTTTTCCATCCAGATCAAAGGAGGTCATTGTACCCCTATACTTCTCCCTTATCAGGCCCATGATTGAATACAAAGCCCCATTTGGTATGTACCTCACCCAGCACTTGCAACAGCTGGAGAGACCCCAAAAGTACCTTACCAAGAGGATCAAGGGTCTACAACACATGTCATATGCTTCCAGACTAAAGAAAATCCAGCTCTATTCAGTAGCATACCGCCTACTTACAGGTGACCTATGCCTGACATACAAGACCATGTCCAATCAGGATTTGATGGACATGCTCCACTGCAAGCAATCCAAATCCACCAGAACCATGAGAGCTAAAGATTTGAACCTCAGCACATACATGTATAGGACATGCTGGAGGGACAGATTCATAACTCAGAGGCTTCTCACACTCTAGCACAGAATCCCAGTTCATGTTAGACAGAGTCCCTCACTGACTCTCTTCAAGAGAAATCTGGACAAGTGGATGTGAGATCGTAGGTTTACCCCAGGGGTCCTCCCTGTGTCACTACTAGACAGAGGCACAGTCAATTAATTCGATTAAGTAAAGGGGTCATAATGTGTCACTACTAAGTCAGAGGCACAATATTCGAATCTATTCTGTACACTTATTACCACTATAAGGGGTGGCAATAGCCACATCACTATGGCTAGGCTTATAAATGCACTAGGGCAGATAGCCTAGTAGTAAACTATGAAACTATGAAACTATGGTGTATGTGTAGGTATTTTCAGTCAAGCAATATAATGTGGTTTGGGGGACTTGATATCTTCATGTATTCCAACATAGGCCTGGTGCAGTTCCTGCTATTAGGACAGTGGTCTGCAGCAAGCTATATAGTGGTAGGCAGTTTTAGCCATTGGTATTTGACCATGGCTAATCCATGCTGCTTCTTGTTGTGGTACCAACATGGGGTGTGGTTATCCATGACATTTATTGCTAGTCACCCTCGTTTTGTAGCTTGTTCCATGTTTTGCAGCTGTACATCACTGTATGAGGTGTGACCTGGTAGTGTTAGGGTGCTGATGTGGGCTTTGACCCAGTTTTCTATTACAGCACTGATATCTACATTCTCTATACTGTGTGTTTACACTGCACGCATCTTGCTGTTTATACTTCTGGCATTGGGTAGCATTACATCTAGGTTCCTATCCCTTGTGGTACCTATGAAGGTGGGTTTGTGTTTTTGTGGTTCATGATTGGTGAGGGTGGATGTTAGTCAGGGTCCTCAGGTGTGCATATGGTACATGGTGTTACATTACTTAACACATGGCATTCATGCCTCAGGTGGTGCTGCAGGGCTGCCTCTGTCGGATGCACATACTACACTCCCTGTACATGTTTGGAAGCAGGTTGTGTCATGTTAGGCGTCCCTGTTACTATATGAGTGAGTCGGAGGGGTATCAGTCCCAGTGTTCCTACTGAGCCAGTGTATGTGCTATGCGTTGCCTCTTTGCCAAGGCCAGGGCATACTGGGCACGCCTCCTTCTGCCTACTGGGGCAAGGTCAGGTTGTTCCTCCTCCGAGTCACCCTCTGCCTGTGGTGGCCTTGGCAATGGTGGGGGTATGTTTGGCCCAGCCCTATGCTGGTCCTGCTGCAGCTGTTTCCGCAGGATCATATTATGTAGCATAGCACATATCATGATCATTTGGGTACATGTAGTTGGTGTGTACTGCAAGGCTCCACCAGATATGTCCAGACACCGGAACCGTGACTTGAGCAGCCCAAACACACGCTCTATGACATTACGTGTTTGTGCGTGTGCCTCATTATGGCGTTCCTGTTCAGGTGTGTGTGCATTTCTGATGGGTGTCATCAGCCACGGCTCAAGTGCATAACCTGCATCCCCCACTAGGTGTCCGTGTGGGAAGTCCCCACTGGCAAATGATTGGTACAGCTGCATCAGATGCCAGATGTGGGAATCGTGGTAGCTCCCAGGGCAGCCAGCACACACATTCATTATTATGCCCTGGGCATCACACACGACCTGGCAGTTGATGGAGGGGAATCCCTTGCGGTTAATATAGGCTCTACCCCGCTCACCAGCTGGTGCTTTGATGCGTATGTGCGTGCAGTCTATTGCACCCAGTACCTCAGGGTATCCCGCTATTTGCTGGAAGAGACGCATATTGCTGGCCACAACCTCACGGGCATTAGGGAAATATACATGATCACTGACATGTGCTGACATGGCATCCAGGAACTGGTGCAGTACCCTGGAGGCTGATGCCTGTGATATCCCCATCATATCACCAGTTGGTCTCTGGAAGGTACCTGTTGCTAGTATTCTTAGGCCAACACATACCTTGGTTTCCACTGGGATGGGTTCCCCTCTGTTGGTTCTGTGTGTGAGACGTGGCCTGCACAGCTCAACAATTTGCTGCAGAAGGTCTCTGTCCACTCTGTAGCGCTCTACTATCTCCAGCTCATGTAACCCATGGTAGGTGACCCTGGGCCTGTATACTCTTCTCCTTCTCCTCACTCTGGGTTGTCTGTCAGCATCTGCATTGTCACCACCCTCAGCAATTCGCCTATGCCTGATTATAACAGCTATGGCAGCCCCTAGCATTTCTGCTCTGAGTTCAGCTTTTTCAGTTTTCAATTCTGATAGCTTACTCCTTTCTTGCAGTATCTCTTGAGAGAAACACCCTGCACTGCTGTTTGAAGTGTTTTAAGTGCTGGGTTGGGCTTCTAGTCTGCCTGTGTAATTGCCTGCTTCCAATTGTTATCACCAATTAACTCCAGCAGTATTCTCTGACAGCTTCCTTGTAATCTGGTTGTTTCCTTTTTCCTCTCTGTTTCCTCAGGGGGAGCAATGTGCACACCAGCATAAGCACGCTCACAGTGGCTTAGACCCGCGCACACATACTTACACGGTTTGGACTTGGCTGATTCATGGTAAAACGCGCGCACACAGCCTTATACATCAGGCAACAGGCTTCCTGATGTTTACATTGCCTTACACGTGCACGCCCACGCAAACTGTTTTAAACGGTTTGCAACACGCTCCCACATGGTGAGCCTGCCTTACACGCGCGCATGCACATATATCAAGAAAGTTTGAGTGTAGGGATAGTGTACACCCTCTATTTCTTGACTTTCCTAGTGTTCTGTTGGGACACACCTCTCTCCCTGATGTCTGTCTGTCATCTGTCATGTTACACTGCTCTCCAATGTGATACATTTATTTCTATCATTCCCCCCCATGATGTCACCTACCTCTTACTCTATTCCTCCCCCTTCTGTAACTCTTACACTACTCGAAAAGTGCTCATTAGCTATGTGGCAGTGTGATTCAGTATTGTAACCCTCATTTACATAGGATTGCCTAGTAATGTTTAGTTACATCTCTTACACTGAGCTTCCCCCCCTTGGCAACCACTACACGGTGGCCATATTGTTTTTGGTCTGCTGGTCCCTGCATTGTCATTCCATGTAATACATAAAACCCACAATTGTGAGCTTATAAGCTTCGGTTTTCACTTTTAGGCAGCGCACCCCGTTTGCACGGGTGTGCGCTGCAGTTAAACATCAAAATCCCCCGAAAAAAAAAATGTTATTTTAAATAATTTTGCATCACTTTTTAATGCCAATGGCCACATATTTGGCCATTGGCATGCTAGATGACACATATGCAACCTTTATTTGGAGCTGACATAGCTCCGTTGTAAATTTTGCAGAAATGTACTCAGTTGTCAGCTGAGTACATTTCTGCAGCTAAAACGTCCGTTACACGGACTGGTTTGGGCTTCCTGGATCGCTCAAATACCTCATTTGCATATCTTTGAGCTGCAAATGAGGTATTGAGCATTTCCACGCCCAGTCCATGTAAGAGACGTTTTAGCTAGTCTCTTACACGGAGGTTTGGGCTGTTCCTGGATCGGGAGGCTTACACGGAGGCTTACACTACTCTTAAACTCCGTGTAAGCCTTCATGAATCCTGCCCTTGGTTCTTTAGGGGATAACAAATGGCAACTTGAAGATGTGTTGGTGTACAGATTTACTGTCATATGTCGATGCTCTTCCTTTTCACCAGTTTCTCTCAGTATTAATTTATCCCATTAGAACATTGTCCAACTGGGTTTCTTATTTTTCAAAGGCCAGTTTCTGAGCCCTGTACATTGTTGTGGCATACTGATCAGTCAAAAGTTTATGCAGTCTTTTACATATTTTATATTTAAAGCCAGGAGTCATATGTGTTCACGGTTGCAGAATCCACCAATTTTCAGCATCCAAAACATCAGAAACTGTTGAATTTGCTGTGATACAGCAGTGAAGGCCATTATCTGTTGTTACTGAATTATCAAATACGAAATACAGATGACCTTGTTTTCATCCTTTACAGTGTAACTAGTACTACTTCTCCTTTTGATGGTCTGTATATAAAAGTATGCAGCTTTGTCTTTATATTGTTTAGTTGTAAGTTAGTCTTATGAAGACCAGCTTTGTGAGTCCATATGCTGCAGAAGATTATGAAAAAGGACATTCAGCATACTAAACATAGTCACTTAAGTATTTTGGGGGGGGGGACCAAAGCCCCTCTCTCCATTTAAATGCAATCACCACTGAAATTACTGCATCTGTGAGAAAGGGATGCAGTGAATTTGATGAATCAGTGGCCATCACAATCAGACATCACTATTTGGAGTTCACACAACTGGTGTTCATGAAATCAAACTTCTTTAAATCCCTGCACAATTTCTGTTTTGCATGGGCTGCAGTTAACAGTGGTGTACTGCCTATAACCTGCATTTTTAGAAAAATTAGGTCAGTATCATGTTCCTGTAAATGTTTTTAATGCAATAAGGATTTTATGACAAGCTACATATTCCTGTCCAATAATAGGCCAAGCAATGTTTTAATTTCTCTGTGACCATAAAATGTTATTTTTTTTAAACTGCAAATGCTTTAGGGACAGACTTTGTAGGTGAAGCTTAATTCCTTTTTTTTTTCTTACGGTGCAGCAAATTGAATGCCTTAGCAGCAGTGGTTGTATATTCTGGTAATGTGCATCATATTGATTACTGTTTCACTAGCCTCAACTGCATGGGTTATATCCTGCCAAGGTGCAACAACCAGCAAGCTTCCAAAACGTCAGGGCACCTACCACATGCTCAGACCATCAGTTAACTTGAGCTGAGGTGACTAAAAAGACAGGTTTGGGTGGGAAGATCTTTTCCTGTCACTGAAGAGTATGGTCCTTTGAGGCTTTTCAGGATTGACAGTCAGCTTGTGCTGTTCATTTGCTTGACAGAAGTTCCCTTTTGGGAAAACACCTTCCGTTTTTGTTTGATAACACTTTCCTGTTCAGGAAAGTTATTTTAAAGCTAGGAGTTTGTGTTTTAAATTTCTGTCACAAAACTGTGTTGTACTTTTAAATTAAAACGCTCTCTTTTCTTGTCATTTTTTTTTCTGTAAGAAATTGTGCTTATTTTAGATGTCCTTCAAGGATGCATCTGCAGTCCTAACATATGGGTTGTCCTGCCTCAGGCAGCCCTTCGGTCGGCCGGATTCCAAAGTCTGGGTCTGGCCTCGGCTGATGTCGCACTTCACCCGATGTCATAGCTGCTGTTTATTGGGTATAAAGGCATCAGCCGACGCCATTTTCCTCAGTCTTTCTTGCCGCGTGGTGCCCGAAGCAGAAGCTGTTCGCAAGTGCCGGTCGGTCAGATCCAGAGATTTCTACTACCGAAGACTTCTAAAAAGCTAAGTACCCCATTGGGGACTCTTTCTTGCCTCAGCCGATGTCAGAAAAAGTAAATAATTGTTTAACTTGTGGGAAACAAATACCTCATAAGGATTTCCACTCTTACTGCCTTCCTTGCTTAGGCCCAGACCATGACGTATCAGCTTGTCTAGTCTGTGCTTCCTTCAACCGACGGACACTTAGATGTCGGTCGGAGTTTGCAGAGGAGTTTTTTGGTCCCGCTTTTGCTTACAAAATGCCGTCGGAGACTCCGACTACACAAATAGCTAAAAAGCGCAAGGAAAAGGACCGACACTCGCGGCCCACGGTTTCGGCTGAAACCACGGTTAGGCCAACCGCGAGTGTCTCGGTTTCGGCTGAAACCGAGTCCTCGGTTCTTCCTTCGGCCGAAAGCATGCCTCCTACAGCCGAGGCCTCACAGAGCATGGTTGAATCTGCTACTGAAATTACTGCTACAGAAACAGGCACCCAGGATTTGTCAGATACTATTCCTTTAGACATATCTACCCCTGCACGTGGGGCTGCTAGACCCCCTGCTTCTATGTCCATCAAGGCTTTTGCCAGGGCTAAAGCAGCTAAATCTTCTAAGGCCTTACCTGCTAAAACTCCCCCACATAGGCCTACCTCTAGTTCACAAATACTCAGCCTGGCTGAGGATCTCATTTCTTTGATCAGGGGATCCCAACCTCACCCAGACAGGGCCTCTCAGCCCCCTTCAGATAAGAGGCCTAGGACTGAACCCCCAGAACCTGTCTCTACAGACTATTCCTCGGATGACTTGGACATTACAGACCCTCAGGAAGGCCCATATTCTCCGTATGAGGATTCTGATGCAGAAGACTCCATTCCTTCTGCTTCTCCTCCTGAAGAATTTTCTTTTGGGGAAACCTTACATGCTATGAGGGAACATTTCCAATGGCAGGGCCAGGATTTTTCAGATTCAAGGAAAAGGCTAAGGACTTTTTTACACTTACCACAGCATAGGCCTTTAGCCATTCCTCCAGTACTGACAGTAGTTGATGATGCATTTAATGATGCCTGTACTGCCCCTGATTCTCTTCCTCCGGCCCCTGCCAAGCCTGACAGATATTACAGGGTCCCAGACACACACTACCATTTGTATAAGGCTCCTGTTGCAGACCCCAAAACCATTTCACAGGGCCGAAGGTGTGGCAGCTGCTTCTGCCAAAACCCTCTCCCTCTGAAAGGGAATCTAGAGCATTAGAGAGATGGGGTAAAAGGTTTATACTTCTGCTGCTCTTTCTAGGGCCTTAAACTGTCAATTTCACATGATTCAGTATCAGGAATTTTTATTAGACCAGCTAAATAAAAAACTGTCCTCTCCTGAAACTATAGACCGCAAGTCTCTTCAGGATTTGCTACATAACTCTCAGCAGGTCAGTAACCATTTCTTAAAATGTGGCTATGATGCACTGGAGGCTTCCTTTAGATCAGCTATGACTGGAACAGTGATTCGAAGACATGCATGGTTAAAAGAACAATCCTTACCAGACCATGTTAAATCAAAACTCCTAGATGCTCCCATGGAGAAACAAAGTTTGTTTGGCTCCCCTGCACAGGAGGTTCTAAAGAAGGTGGAAGAAAAAGCAAAATCTGTCCAAACAGTCAAGGATTTTTTACAGGTCCAACCTCCGAGGTTTAGCAGAAATTGGCCTTCGAAGAATTGGTCCTTTCCAGACAGCTCCAGAGCACAGAGAGGCAGAAATAGACGCCCAAGAGGCAGAAGTCAATCTAGGGGTGCCTACAGGGGACATCAGTGGCAACCTACCAATCAGAGAAGTACTGCCACAGATTCAACTACAACCACTTCCACAGGACATACACAATGACTTGGCTCTGATACCACCTACCAGGGAACAACTGGAAGCTCCCTTGGGCGGAAAGCTAGCCTTATTTTCAGACAACTGGCATTACATTACAGGAGACAAATGGACTTTGCAAACAATAGACAAGGGCTACAGGTTTCACTTCCACACTCTACCAAAAAAGAGGGGAATGCCAAACCTACCACCAAGCCAAAAAACAAACGCTCTAAGACAAATCAACAACTTACTAAGGATGAGAGCTATAGAAAAGGTGCCACCTATGGAACAAGGCCAAGGATTTTACTCCAGGCTTTTCCTGGTACCAAGAAAAGAAAATCAATGGAGACCTATTCTCGACTTGTCCGCGCTGAACACATACCTCATTGTTCCAAAATTCAAAATGCTGACCCTCCAGCAGCTTCTTCCCATGCTGGGCAAGGAGTCTTGGCTGGTGACTCTAGATCTCAAGGAGGCATACCTGCACGTCCCTATACGACCAGATTGCAGAAGACACCTCAGATTTCTTGCAGGATCAGAGCATTATCAATTCTCAGCATTGCCCTTTGGCTTATCTACTGCGCCCAGAGTATTCACGAAATGCCTGGCATCAGTAATTGCTCATTGCAGGCTTCAGGGAATTCAAATTTACCCATACCTGGACGACTGCCTAATACAAGCGGACAACAAGGCAAAGTTAACAAAAGATTTGGAAAATGTCATACAACTGTTGCAAGCCTTGGGATACACAGTCAACATGCAGAAGTCAAGACTAGTACCATTCCAAAGGATAACATTCTTGGGGGCAGAACTGGACACATCAACTCAGATGGCTTTTCTCACAGAAGAAAAACAAAAGCAATTACCAGGCTACTTCATGACATTAACAAAACAAACTCAGCTTACTGCAAGGAAAGTCCTGCAAGCCCTGGGTTACATGGCATCCTGCATAATATTGATTCCGCATGCCAGGCTACATATGAGGAAGTTACAATGGTACCTAAGGAATGTATGGTCTCAACACCAGCACAGTCTAGAAGACCAGATTCCAATAATTCCATGCCTGAAGCAAGAATTCCTGTGGTGGGCTCAGGCCTGTCAGTTGAACAGAGGCTTGCCTTTCCACAAACCACAGCCAAGCCAGACCATCACCACGGACGCCTCAGACCTAGGATGGGGGGCACACATGGTGGACAAGTGTATACAAGGCCTATGGACCCAAGACCAGCACAGATAGACCTGTTTGCCTCCCCACACAATCACCAATTGAAGATATTCTGCACAAGAGCATACCACCCACTTGCTTGGAGGGTGGACTCACTTTCCTTCAGCTGGAAAAACCTGACAGCATATGCATTTCCACCTCTTCCCTTGATGTACAAAGTTCTACTGAAGATCAGAGAGGATCAACCAAGGGTAATTCTGATAGCTCCAGACTGGCCGAGGCAACATTGGTACCCGCTACTGAGAAGCATGTCTCGGACACACGCATGGCATCTACCTCTATGTCCCTTACTACTAACACAGGACAACTACAAGATCCTACATCCAAACTTGAAAACACTGCAGCTAGCTGCTTGGAATATTGCATAAAACAAAATAACCCAGATTTATCTCAGAGGGTTAAGGACATTATCCTGGAGGCATGCAGACCCTCCACAAGGAAGACTTATTCAGCCAAGTGGAAAAGATACCTCATTTGGAGTGCAGCAAAGGGAGAAAATGTCTCATTGGCAAACATAGCTCACATCCTGGAATATTTAGCAGAGCTGTTCCACAATGGCCTGTCTTACTCCTCCATTAAGATTCATGCATCAGCAATTTCAGCAGAATACAACATGGATCCTCCTGTCTTCTCTCATCCTCTACTCAGGCAGTTCTTGAGAGGAATCAAAAATGTAAAGCCTCCTAGGAAACCACCTTTACCTACATGGGATCTCAACTTTGTGCTGGAAAAGTTAACTCTTCCCCCTTTTGAACCAGCAGCAACAGCAGAATTACAATTCTTGTCTTGGAAAACTGGTTTCCTACTAGCAATTACTTCAGCAAGAAGGGTATCTGAGTTACAGGCATTAATGGCAGTACAACCCTTCCTTATCTTCCATCAGGACAGAGTCTCTCTGAGAACCAACCCTACCTTTATGCCAAAAGTGGTCTCCAGAGTATCATTGAACCAAGCGATTCATTTACCTACATTCTTCCCCAACCCACAGAACAGGGGGAAAGACTGCTACATACCTTGGATGTGCACAGACAATTACGCTACTATCTGGACAGAACTAAGACCAGCAGAAAAACTGACCAGCTTCTGGTAGCATATGCAACAGGAATGCAAGGAAAAGCAATTTCAAAACAGACAATCTCAAAATGGATAGGAAATTGCATTCGTTTTTGTTACTCCTTTCATGGAAAGACAACTCCTGATAATATCAGACCTCATTCCACAAGAGCTACAGCCACCACTACAGCTTTCCTACGAGGAGTGGCTACCAAAGACATTTTAGAAGCTGCTACCTGGAGCTCCGTGCATACATTTGCCAAGCATTAGAATCTTCCCTTATACTCTAGATCCCGAGCAGGTTTTGCAACTGCTGTTTTGCAAGGGATCTTAACTACACCATCTTTATCTTAGTGCCTCCTCCCCCAGTTTGGCTATGGTATTCTACCCATATGTTAGGGCTGCAGATGCATCCTTGAAGGACATAGTACAGTTTTGTACCTACCATAAATGCAGATGTCCGATAGGTATGCATCTGCAGTCAGGATTACCCACCCTCCTTCCCCTCTGTGGTACTCCTAGGGTATATACCCCTCTTTTAGCTAGCTGGGGGAATCTATTATGGTGTATTTGTTTGTATATATGTATATATATATTTTTTTATATTGTTTGCTCTCTACTGTTTGGAATTATTTGCATTTATCCAAATTTAGCCTTACTAGAGGGCACCTGGCATCTGGGGCAAGAAACACTGAGGAAAATGGCGTCGGCTGATGCCTTTATACCCAATAAACAGCAGCTATGACGTCGGGTGAAGTGCGACATCAGCCGAGGCCAGACCCAGACTTTGGAATCCGGCCGACCGAAGGGCTGCCTGAGGCAGGACAACCCATATGTTAGGACTTTTATGGTAGGTACAAAACTGTACTTTTTGAGGGCTGGCTAAGTGTTTTAAAATGCTTTTTACTTTGTTTTACTGTGTTTCTGTAAAAAAAGTGACTTTTAAAGACTTTCAGTTTGTACCAGGTTTTGATGGATGTCCTTCAAGAATGCAACTGCAGTCATAACATATGGGTTGTCCTGCCTCAGGCAGCCCTCGGTCGGCCGAATTCCAAAGTCTGGCTCCGGCGTCGGCTGGTGTCGCCTCCTCTCCGACGTCACAACGGCTGGAGTATAAAGGCATCGGCCGACGCCATCTTCTTCAGTCTTTCTTGCCGTGCGGTGCCCGAAGCAGAAGCAGTTCGCAAGTGCCGGTCGGTCAGCTCCTGTGTTTTCAGTACTGAAGTCATCTCAAAGCTAAGTACCCCGTTGGGGAACATTTTTTCTTGCCTCAGCCGATGTCAGAACAAATTGAGAAAGTTAATAATTGTTTGTCTTGTGGTAAACAAATACCTCATAAGGACTTCCATTCTTACTGTCTTCCATGCCTGGGCCCAGACCATGACGTCTCAGCCTGTGCTGCCTGTGCTTGCTTTAATAAGCGCACTCTCAGGCGCCGGGCAGAATTTGCTGAAGACTTTTTTGGCGAATCATTCGCATATACCATGCCGTCGGATCTACCGACAGCTCAATCTTCCAAAAAACGTAAGGACCGGGACCGGCATCCTCGGCCTGCGTCTTCCACTGATACTACTCCTAGACCCTCCGCTAGTGCTTCGGTCCCTGCGGAAGCGGTAATCCAGCCGCTCCAGGCCGACGACACAGCTTTAACTAGTCCTTCGGTCCCGGAGACCTCTCTGGTGTCGGTTGTTGATTTTCCTCCGGATACCGAAGTTCTGGATTTACCCGACACCATTCCGGTGGACAAGGTCACTCCTGCACGTGGGGCTGCTAGGCCTCCTGTATCTATGTCCATCAAGGCCTTTGCACGTGCTAAGGCCGCCAGCCAGGCCAAGGCCCATTCTAAACCTGCTGTCCAGGCCCCCTCTTCTGATAAACAGATTATGTCTCTTGCTGCAGACCTAATTTCCCTTATCAGGGGGTCTCAGCCTCACCCAGACAGAGGTTCTCAGCCTCCTGCAGAGAAAAGGCCTAGAACTGAAAACCTCTCTTCAGATGAGGCCTCTGGGGATTCTGAGCATTTAGATATTCAAGAAGAATCCTTCCAGGCCTGTGAGGACTCTGATGCTGAGGAATCAATTCCCTCTGCCTCTCCTCCAGAGGATTTCTCTTTTGGTGAAGTCCTGCACTCAATGAGGGAACATTTCCAATGACAGGGTCAGGAATTCTCTGATTCCAGGAAAAGGCTCCGTACCTTCCTAAAGCTTCCCCAGCACAGACCCTTAGCTATTCCTCCTGTGATGGATGTTTTGGATGATGTTTTCTCCAATTCCAGTGCTAACCCTGACTCGCTCCCCCCTGCTCCTGTCAAGCCAGACAGATATTACAGAGTCCCTGACACTCACAAACATCTTTTTAAGGCCCACACCGTAGATTTAGAAACTATTTCACAGGGTCCCAAGGGAGTGGCTACCTCCACTGCCAAGAATCCTTTGCCAGCGGATAGGGAAGCCAGGTCTTTGGAGAGATGGGGTAAAAAAGTTTATACCTCTACCACCCTAGCCATGAGGTCTCTTAACTGCCTTTTTCACATGTTTCAGTACCAGGATTTTTTACTGGATGATTTGCAGAAAAAGTTAGCCTCTCCTGAGCCTATTGACAGAAAGGCATTGCAGGATCACATACATAACACTCAGCAGGTTAACAATCATTTTCTTCAGTGTGGTTATGATACATTGGAAGCTTCATGTAGGGCAGCTATGACTGGGGCAGTGATACATAGACATGCTTGGTTAAAGGATCAGCCACTGCCAGACCATGTCAAAGTAAAGTTACTTGATGCACCTCTGGAAAAACAGAAGCTTTTTGGTGCTAATGCACAAGATGTGTTGAAATCCATTGGGGAAAAAGCTAAGTCAGTACAGACAGTCAAGGATTTTCTCCAGGTTCAGCCACCCAGATTCAGTAGAAACTGGCCTTCAAAGAAATGGTCCTTCCCAGACTCGGACAAATTTCAAAGGGGAAAGAACAGGCGTGGCCGAGGCCAATACCGAGGCCCCTACAGGGGACGCCAATGGCAACCTACGAAGTGCTGCAGCCAGTCCAGCTGCACCACAAGGACAATCACAGTGACTTGACTTTCATACCGCCTACAAGGGCTCAGAGAGAAGCACCCTCGGGCGGAAAATTATCCTTATTCTCAAAGAACTGACATATCTTAACCAAGGACAGTTGGATTCTGGATTTAATAGACACGGGTTACAGATTCCACTTCCATGCTTTACCTACAAGACAAGGCATGCCAAACCTGCCACACCATCAAAGGGCAGAGGCACTCATTCAAGTTTCAAAGCTATTAAGTTTAAAAGCAATAGAAAAGGTACCTCCCCAGGAACAAGGCCAGGGATTCTATTCAAGACTGTTCCTTGTTCCAAGAAAGGAAAACAAATGGAGGCCTATACTGGACTTGTCTACTCTAAATACCTTTCTCATTGTGCCAATGTTCAAAATGCTGACATTACAGCAACTCCTTCCCATGCTGGGCAAGGGGTCTTGGCTGGTCACTCTGGACCTCAAGGAGGCATACCTGCATGTCCCAATCAGACAAAGCTGCAGAAGATATGTCAGATTTCTTGCAGGGACAGAGCACTATCAATTCTCAGCATTGCCGTTTGGCTTATCTACTGCACCCAGAGTGTTCACGAAATGCCTGGCATCAGTAGTGGCACACTGCAGACTCAGGAATTCAAATATACCCCTACCTGGACGACTGCCTCATACAAGCAGACAACAGACAAACATTAATAAAAAACTTGGACTATGTCATGCAACTACTACAAGCCTTGGGATACACAGTCAACGTTCAGAAATCAAGGCTACTGCCATCCCAACAAATTATTTTCCTAGGAGCCAAACTGGACACGCAAACACAAATGGCCTACCTCACAGAGGAAAAACAACAGCAGTTACCAGAGTACTTCAAAGGCCTAGCAAAGCTCTCCCAGCTGACTGCAAGGAAACTCCTGCAGGCCCTGGGGTTCATGGCAACATGCATTCTTCTGATACCTTTGGCAAGACTTCATATGAGAAAGCTGCAATGGTATTTGAAAAGCTTATGGTCCCAACACAGCCAAAGCCTAGAGGACATAATCCCACTTATTCCATGCCTGCAAAAGGAATTCTTGTGGTGGGCTCAAGCAAGTCAATTAAACGAAGGCATGTCTTTCAACAGACCTCAAGCAGGTCAAATTATTACAACAGACACCTCAGGTCATGGATGGGGGGCGCACATGGAGGGCAGATGTGTTCAAGGTCAATGGACATCAAGGGAAAGACATCTGCACATAAACCAAAAAGAGATGCTGGCAGTGATACATGCAATCAAGGGTTTCGAAAAATCACTGCAGCAAGGACATTTACTAATAAGGACAGAGAACACCACTGTTATGTGGTATATAAACAAGCAGGGAGGGACTCATTTATACCCCCTCTGCAGACTAACAATGATTCTCTGGGAAAAAGCACTGAGTCTGAAGATACACCTGCAATCCCAGTTTGTACCAGGCAAGGACACTGTACTGGCGGACAAGCTGAGCAGACACTTCTTGGATCCACACGAATGGATGCTGCATCCACACATTTTCTCACAAATAACAAAGACATGGGGAAGACTGGACATAGATCTATTTGCGTCTCACACGAATCATCACCTGGAAAAGTTCTGTACCAGGACCCACCATGCACTAGCCTGGACAACGGATGCTCTCTGCTTCAGCTGGAACTCCCTAAAAATTTATGCATTTCCTCCTCTGCCACTGTTGACCAAGGTGATCCTGAAGATCAAAGCAGAACAACCAACAGGCATTTTGATAGCTCCAGATTGGCCAAAGCAACACTGGTACCCATTGCTGTTGAGCATAACTCGGACCAAGCCGTGGCCTCTGCCCCTATGGCCCCTGCTCCTAACACAACACAACTACAGGACTGTTCACCAAAACCTGAAAACATTACATCTGACAGCCTGGAGATTACTTTAGCTCCTTCCGCTTCCAATCTTTCCAAGGTAGTTCAGGACATCTTATTGGAAGCACGCAGACCATCCACCAGAAAAGCCTATTCAGCCAAGTGGAAGAGATTCAGCATCTGGGCTGCCAACAGGGGTCAGGATACAACAGTACTGAGTATACCTCAGATATTGGAATACTTGGCAGAAATGTTTCATTCTGGACTCTCATATTCCTCCATAAAGATTCATGCCTCAGCAATCTCAGCAAGATACAATTGTGATCCACCAGTGTTCTCACATCCTTTGCTTAAGACGGTTCCTGAGAGGGATAAAGAATATCAAGCCTCCCAGAAAACAACCAATACCTGCATGGGACCTCAATTTCGTATTGGAAAAATTAACTCTTCCTCCCTTTGAGCCAGCAGCAACCTCAGACATACAATTTCTATCATGGAAAACGGTTTTCCTATTGGCAGTCACATCAGCAAGAAGAGTCTCGGAGATACAGGCATTCATGGCAGTACCTCCTTTCCTCATTTTTCATCATGACAGTCTCTCTAAGAACAAATCCTTCATTCATGCCAAAGGTAATTTCCAGGGTGTCTCTAAATTAAGCTATTCACCTTCCTACTTTCTTCCCCAGTCCTCAAAATAGAGGGGAAAGACTGCTACATACCTTGGACATACACAGGCAACTACGCTACTACTTGGACAGAACTAAGGCCACCAGAAAGTCTGACCAGCTGTTTGTAGCCTATGCTGCTGGAAAGCAGGGAAAAGCAATCTCCAAGCAAACAATTTCAAAATGGATTGGACACTGCATCAGATTCTGCTATTCTTACCATGGAAAAAGTGTGCCAGCCAATATTAGGCCACATTCCACTAGAGCTATAGCCACATCCACAGCTTTCCTAAGAGGAGTGGCTACAAAGGACATTCTAGAGGCTGCTACATGGAGCTCCGTGCATACATTTACCAAACACTACAACCTGCCCTTATACTCCAGATCCCAAGCAGGCTTTGCTTCGGCAGTCCTGCAGGGCATTTTAGCTACACCATCCTTTTCTTAGCTCCATCCACCCACAGCTTGGCTATGGTATTCAACCCATATGTTATGACTGCAGTTGCATTCTTGAAGGACATAGTACAGTTTTGTACCTACCATAAATGTAGATGTCCGATAGATATGCAACTGCAGTCGGATTTTCCCTCCCTCCTTCCCCTCTTCTCCTTCTTTTTGGGTCCATTCCCCCTATTCCTATCAGCTGGGGGTATCTCCTATGGTGTATCTGTTTATTACTGTTGTGCATGTCTGGAATTGTTTATCCATTCACCAAATTTAGCCTTCCTAGGAGGGCACCTGGCATCTGGGGCAAGAAACACTGAAGAAGATGGCGTCGGCCGATGCCTCTATACTCCAGCCGTTGTGACGTCGGAGAGGAGGAGACACCAGCCGACGCCGGACCCAGACTTTGGAATTCGGCCGACCGAGGGCTGCCTGAGGCAGGACAACCCATATGTTATGACTGCAGTTGCATATCTATCGGACATCTACATTTATGGTAGGTACAAAACTGTACTTTCTTTTCCCAGGGAAACAGGCACCATTTTCAGCTTGACCATGGAGTAAACTTGTTGGCCCCATGGATCAATTCTTTCTCCAGCCACAAAAAGAAAAAGTTAGACAGATAGCCTTCGCTGCTGCAGCAGGCTAGCCATTTGCCTTAGACACATGTGGGTGACTGTGCCGTGGTCAGTTGTACCTCAGACCACTTATCTCTTACCCCAGATCCCTCTGGTATAGCACCTACAACCACTATGGATCATGGGTTAGCCACATCCTCTGTGACTGTTGTGAGTAAGGGAGATGCACTACTGGCAGTCATAGGAGAAGGAACAGGGAATGCTTTCCTATTGTGTTAGGGAATGCTTTCCTATTGTGTCAGAATGTTGTGCCCATCCCAGGGAAGCTGCTCCAATTAATAACACTGCTGGCCCCACTTTTCTTGTCAAAAAGAAAGAAAAAAACTAAACATGTGGCTACTAATTTACTAGATCTGGCTCAACGTTTAATTCAGGCTATTGTTACTTCTCATAAAATAGTTCTTGGTAAAGGAAAGAGGAATTTTCCTGAAGAAATTCAGGATTCTGAATCTGGACAGGACGTTGAAGGGACAGATACAGGGTTTTTCTCCTTAGATTTCTAATCCAGTCTTAGAGGAGAGAACATCTTCCTGTGGGGGGTTGTCTTATTTCTCTTTCTCTGAGACTAATTCCAGAATATGCCAGTGTTTTCAGTGGGAGAACACTGAGGTTTCTCAATCCCAAAGAAAATACTATGAGTGGTTACAGAAGGAATTTCTAGAACCTTCACCTATTCCTCTGGTTCTGTCAGCTTTGGATCTTGCGTGTGTGTGTATTACTGCTTGCAATTTTCTTCAGCCAGCGGCCCCTAAAAGGGCAGATAGGATATATCAAGTTCCTTAGTCTTAAGTTTTATACACTCTTCCCAAACCTGACCCAGCAAGTTTAGCTTTAGTTAATCCTACTGCTCCTATACATTTAGTTAATTCCAATCTTACTCTTTAAGCCAAAAGACACAACAACAACAACTCTTTCTGATAAGGATCAGAAGATTATCAATAAGTATGCTTTGCAACTTTGATTTTCAGAATTTTGAATTGTAAAACTCATATCTTAGTTTGTTCTGACTAATTAGTAAAATACGAGGAACGTTTTGTCTGCAGTTTCTTTGTGTGAAGAAAATTTTTTTTTAAATAATTTACTTCCTTCTGTTGTATAAATCACTACTCATTGTTTACAGTTTGTGTATGACACAACTCAGTTTATACTTCCTCCAGAGCTATGGCCACTGGTTCATAGGTTCATACTAGGCTATCTGCCCTAGGGCATTTATAAGCCTAGCCAGAATGTGTTTGGCTTTCGCCACCCATTTTAAATTTATTTTGCTATGCCCTTTTTCGAGGTTAGTATACTGTGCCTCTGTCTAACAGTGACACAGAAGTGATACCCGGGGTAAACCTACGATCTCCCATCCACTCATCAAGATTCCTCTTGAAGAGAGACAATGAGGGATTCTGCCTAACCTGGACTGGGATTTTATTCCAGAGTGGGAGCCTCTGGGTTATGAATCTTTCCCTCCAGCATGTCCTATTTATTTCAGTGCTGAGGTTCAAGTCTCTCGAGCGCGTAGCTCGATGGGATTTGGATTTTCTGAGGTGCAGCATGTCCATTAATTCCGGGTTGGACATGGCTTTATACGTCAGGCACAGATCACCTCTGAACAGGCGGTATGCCACTGAGTAGAGCTGGAGTTTCTTTAACCGGGCAGCATATGGCATCTGTTTGAGCCCTTTGATCCTCTTGGTGAGGTATGTTTAGGGTCTTTCCAGTTGCTGCAGGTGTCTGGTAAGGTACATCCCAAAAGGGGCATTGTACTGTTCTGAGGTTTGCATGGCAGCGCTGTCAGAACCTCTTAGATGTCAAAATTAAATTCTAAATTGTCTTTTGGATAGAAATTTAGTTTTTGGCCCCTGTGCTGCAGAAGTAATCAAAAAATGTGGTGAAAGGGATATGTTGATTTATGGACTCTCTTTAAGATTTATCAGCCCTTCTTTTCCAAGTTTTCTAAGGGTTTCTCTAACCAGTTTTGGCAAAAATAAATAAGTAAATAAATAAATAAATTAACAGTCTCAACAAAATACAGATAAATAGATGTTTAAAAAGAAATGGCAAAGGGGGTACCAGAAATAATTCCGGACCCCCCCCAAACCACGTACAGCCCAGCAAGTCAGAATGACTATTAAAGACCCCCCCCCCCCGCAGCCCCTTTTCCCTTGTAGAAAGTCTGAATCTCCACTTTTCTGTTTGGCAACAGATAGTTTCAGACAAATGGATTCTGAAGATCTTTCATCAAGGTTACAGATGGCAGTGGGAGGAAATTCCTACTTTCCAGGAGGAGTAATCCCTCATCTACCAGACCTGACTGTTTTGTTTTTATCTGTCCTTCATCACGTGCCCCATGGAGTGATAGAAACAGATCTTCCTTCCCAGATGGGAAAAGATTTTTGTTCAAGGATATTTTAGTGCCAAAGAAAGAAAATGCTTGGAGTCCAATTCTAGATTTTTCTTTCCTAAACCCATTAGTGATAGTGCCCGTGTTCAAAATTATGTCACTTTACAATTGGTTGCCAGAAAACTTGAATGAGGAAGAAGCGGTAACACTAGATTTAAAGGTTGCATAACACATTCCTATTCATACAGACGTTAGGTGTTTCTTAATATGTTATATGTCTGTATCACCTTACCTTTTGGACAATCCATTGTACCAAGAGTGTTCACAAAGTGTCTGGCACCATATGTCATCCCAATGGTGTAGCTAGGAGGGGCAGAGGGATGGCACTTTTCACTATTTAATAGTTTAATTAAAAAAACCTGGTGGTTAGTTTTACTCAGGCTCAAACCCTGTACCTTAGGTACAAGAAGCAAGATCTTGAATTCTCTACCCATACCACCACTTATAGGTTCATAGGTAAGCACTAAGCTATTGGCCCTAGGGCCTATACAAGCCTAGCCAAATGAGGTTCCCTGGCTTTCGCCACCCAAGAAAATTATTTTCCTGTTCTTCTGTCGAGCAGAGCCACAGCAGTAATCCCCAGGGAGAATTTCCTATTTCCATCCAATTGTCAAGATTTCTGTTAAAGAGGGCTAATGAGGAGTTTTGCTTGACATGAATGGGCAGCCTATTCCAGAGCAAGGGAAGTCTCCAGGACAGGAATCTCCCTCCAGCATGTTCTGTTTATTTTGTTGACAAGGTTCAGGTCCCTGGAGCGTGTGGCTCGGAGAGACTGGGATTTCTTTAAGTGTAGCATGTCCATCAGGTCTGGGTTAGACATGGCTTTGTACGTTAGGCAGAGGTCCCCTTGGTGTAGGTGATATGCGACGGAGTAGAGCTGAAGTTTTTTGAGAAGGTCGGCGTATGGCATCTGTTCATAGGTTCATAGGTAGGTACTAGGCTATTGGCCCAAGGGCCTAAGTAAGCCTAGCCAACAAGGTATCCTGGCTTACGCCACCCAAGAAAGTTATTTTACCTGTGCCCCTGTCGAGCAGAACCACAGAAGTGATCCCTGGGGTGTATTTCCTATTTTCTATCCACTCATCAAGATTTTTCTTGAAGAGTGCTAATGAGGAACTTTGCTTGACATGAATGGGTAGCTTGTTCCAGAGTATGGGAAGTCATTGGGGCAGGAATCTATCCCTCCAGCATGTCCTGTTTATTGTGGTGATAAGGTTTAGGTCCCTAGAGCGTGTAGCTCAGAGGGATTGGGATTTCATTAGGTGTAGCATGTCCAACAGCTCTGGGTTTGACATAGCTTTATATGTTAGGCAGAGATCACCTCGGAGTAGGCGATATGCTATGGAGTAAAGCTGGAGTTTTTTGAGACGGTCAGTGTAGGGCATCTGTTTGAGGCCAGTAATCCTCTTTGTGAGGTACTTCTGTGGCCTTTCCAGCTGCTGCAGATGTCTTGTGAAGTACATTCCAAAAGGGGCGTTGTACTCTATAATGGTTCAAATGAGTGTCGAGTGCGATGTACATGCCAAATGGGGTATTATACTCTATGATGGGTCTAATAAGGAATGAGTAGAGATAAATGATGACCTCTCTTTTTCTGGAGGAGAACCCCTTTGTGATGAGGTGTGCCACGTAGAAGAATTTCCTGACTACTGTGGCGACGTGATTATCAAAAGAGAGACTACTATCCACCTGTGTTCCAAGGTCTCTTATCACACTTTTGGTGTTTAGTAGGTTACCGCCTATGTGGTAGTTCATGGATATGGTATTTTTCCCAAAGGGGATGACACTGCACTTCTTGGCATTGAGCTTTAGGCCATGACTTTGACACCAAACATCAGTCTCGGTGAGGCCTCTTTGTAGAATGTCCACATCCTTAGGTAAATTGATTTTGGCTCCTAGTTTGCAGTTGTCTGTGAATTTCATTAACCAGAGACCACCTGTATTAGCCTTTACTTCAGAGAAGTAGATACCGAACAGGAGAGGACCCAGAACCGAACTCTGTGGTACTCCACTTGTCACTGGTCTGAAGTTGGATTTGGAGTCGGCTATTTTCACTGTGTGGATTCTGTCAGTGAGCCAGATGGCCACTCATCTTGTGAAATAGGGATTTATGCCTAGTCCAGTGAGTTTCTCTATAATGCCAGAATGGGGTATGGTGTCAAAAGGTTTGGCGAGGTCAAGATAGGCAGTGTGCACCACCTTACCCTCGTTTACAGCTCTAGTGACTGCTTAGAAGAAGTCAGTCAGGTTTAGGAGGCATGATCTGCCTTTTACAAACCCAAACTTTATGGGGTCCAGAGTTTGGAGGTTACTTATGTCTTTGTTTATAAGCTCTAGGATGATGCATTCCATGGCCTTGCAGACCAGGCTCGTCAGGCTAACGAGGTTGTAGTTCCCGGGGTCTGTCGTGCCACCCCCTTTGTGGAGTGGGATAACTGTCGCTGTGCGCCATTCCAAAGGCACAAAGCCTGAAGTGAGGCTATGGTTGAACATGGTACTTAGGTAGGGTGCCAGTTCATTCTGTAGTTCATGCAGAACGCAGCCTAATATGTTGTCTGGCCCCATGGATGCTGTGCTCTTGACTTTGGAGAGTGCAGTCTTTACCTGTGCGTCCGTGATTTCAGGGACTTTGCAATCATCCAGTATGGGGGTGGGGCATTTGGGGGGTGGGGGGGTGAAGTTAGCACTGAACCTGTCTACCAGGATGTTGGCAATATCAGTTGGTTTGGTAAATGTAGTGCCATTGTGCTGCAGTTCAGAGCAGATCTGAGTATTGCCATTGAGAGTCTTGACATAGCTGTAGAAGGCTTTGTGGTTGTCTTTAGAATCCATGGCGATTTTATTTTCGTAACTAGCTTTGGAGGATTTTATGAGGGATCTCCGCTTCTTGCTGATGCTGACCAGGGAGTTCCTGCAGTCCTGGGATTTTACTGTTTTCTGCAATAGTTTCTTCTGTCTGTTGTAGAGCTTTTTTATGGCAGCGGACCACCAGATTGGCTTCCTTTTTCTGGAGATAGCATCTTGGTTCTGTTGGGGTTGGCACGGTCCATGCACTCGTGTATGTGCTTATACAGTGCATTTGTATATGATTCAGCAGTCATGCCACTGTGTGGATGTAATGAAGTTTGCTACTTCTGACTTAAGAAGCATAAAGTTGGCTTTGGAGAAGTTTTTTAATGGTGATTTCCTTAATGGGGGGGTGGGGGCAGGATATGGATGTCTAGGATGATATGCTTATGTTCGGACTTGACCAGCGAGGAGTTGACCACAGGCATAGAGCATCTGTTACTCATATTGGTAATGACCAGGTCCAGGATGTTGCTACCCCTGGTAGGGGTATGGAGAAGTTGGTCCAGGGTGTTGGAATTGAAGAATTCCAGAAAACGTTGGGCAAATGAGTTAGTACATGAGTAGTTTTCCCAGTTGATGTAGGGGTGGTTGAAATCTCCCAAAATTAGCGTATTGGGCTGTACCTTGATATTATCCAGTATATCGAGAAACATGAGGTGTTGAGTCAATAGATCTCAACTGTCCTGATTTTTACAGAATGTCTGGAATGTTTGACTTAATACTTTTGGTCTTTTCCCCTTAAAATGTGTGGTTTTCTGGCAAATCAATGAGAACCAAATTCACTAAGTAATGATAGCTGTTTAAGTTTCCGTATTCCTATCTTTTGGGAAATGCATGGTTAACACAAAATGTTTTATCCTAGTAACTTTCTAGGATTATACAAGCAGTACTTAAAATGTGTCTTTGGTTTTAAGCCTTTGTCCCTCCACAATAAATTTTGGCTTTTTCCAGATTTCTTGTACTGGAAAGTTGAGAGATATAGTTGAGTGTCAAGTGGATTTTACAAGGAGCTGAGAGCTTCATGGGAAGACGTTTAGTGCTACTTATGCCAAGTCTGTTTGTGTTTGTTGTTAGTAGCACAACAGGTAGCATACTAGCTTTTGATGCAGAAGGCTGTGGGGTCTACTCTCACAGTATGTAGATGGATTGCTGATACTGTACTGTGTTGTACTTTAAAGGGGGTGAATGCTGCAGTCCTTTGAAAGTCCTCCTTTAGAGGAGATACCTAGTAACTATCCTCCTTTGGAGGAGATGCCTAGTAAGTTTGAACCTGTTATCAATTTGCCATCCATTTCCTATTGTAATATTTCTAGCTTATAATTTTTGTAATGTAATATCGACAGTATATTCTTCAAGGGCAACAGGTACTTTATTTGTAGATGTAATAATGAAATGTAAAGTTGTTTGCTAGCAGCAACCTCTTAATTAGTTACAGATCTCTTTAATGTGGTATTATTTAGATGTCTTTTACTTCTGCAGAGGTTGTGCATATTTTCTGATATTGGTGGATTGTAATGACAGAAGTTTGAGTAGACTTTTATGATGAAAATGTTCTGAATTGGGCAGTTTTGTCATTACTGGTTCATATATTTTGTTTCATTGCTTACTGGTAACATGTTCAAAACAAATTTGCAACACGTTCTGACAAGTGTGCTGTATTATACAAGAAATATAATTTAATACAGTTAGGAAGGTGAATCAAAGAACATATTTGTTTGCATGGTCCTAAATGTGTGCAAGGGCCTATGATTTGAAAACAGCCCATAGATAAACTTTATCCGCCACTGGCCAGATGCATTTTCTTTGAATGTGGGTTTCAGTGCTGTTTCAATGAATGTGAGTTTCAAGGGCAGAGAAGTTTTAATGCTAAGTCTGTTTTTATCATGAGACTGTATTGCTTTGTTTAGCAAATGTCTATCAGTGTTTGTGCTATAAAATTTAAAATAAAAGTTTTAAATTAAATCCAAATAAATATTGTAGAAGTGAAGCATAAAACAGTATGCACATCACAGTGTTTATGGTAAATGGGGAGAAATGATCGAATGGTCAAATAGTCGAACACATAATAGTCGACCAGTAATAATCGAATTCCCACAATGTTGAACGGTTCAGTGGAGATCTCCATACAGTGCGGAAATAGAAGTTTTCCATTGTCTGCACTGTAGTGCTATCTCGGACTTGGTATATTTATGTCATGGGGTTTGGGGGGTGCAAGGGGCTTGCCCCCTGTATAGAACATTTAAATGGTTTGTTTAGGTGGGTTTTTCTTTTTTTATTTTCCGTTCAACATTGTGGCGGTTCAATTATTACTGGTCGACTATTACATGATTGACTATTTGACCATTCGATCATGAAATATAGACCTGGGGGGAAATAGGCAATTAATGGGACAATGGAATGTCTGCAGGGGGGGAGGGCTGTGTATGGGGGGCCCCATTTAACCATGATTTTGTGAGGGGGGCAGCAAACTCAAAGACAGTCCTGGGTGGCACAAACTCTAGCTATGCCACTGGTTCATTATATCGATCACTGCTGCAGTAACCTTAGCCATATGGCTTATATCCTGCCAAGGATATAACAGCTTGGCAGCTTTCAAAGCTTCAGGGCATCTTACATGCACCCAAACTGTAAAGCAGCTTGAGCTGAGCTAACTAAAAGACAAGTTTGGGTGCAAAGCCTTTCAGAGATTTACTGCCGCTGAAGAGTACGCTCTTCTGAGGCCTTTGAGGATCGATGGTCAGCTTGTGCTTTCCTTTCCTGGGCAGATAAATTCCCTTTTGGGGAAAAATACTTTCCATTTTTACAAAGACATGCACCTGGAGTGTGCCTACACTGAAAATTGGCTCCTTCCAAGTCGGACTTTCCCAGGAAATAACTGTTAAATAAATAAATAAATAAATAAATAAATAAATAAATAAATACATTTTCTTAATTCTGTTGGTTTTATTACATTACTTTTCAGGAAAGTTATATTAAAGCTAGGAGTATTGTTTTAATAGAGTGTATTGAGACTGTAATGTACTTTTAAATTGAGCACTCATTTTTTTCTGTCAGTTTAAAAGTAATGTGAAGTAACTGAAAACATTTTTTTTCTGTGGAGGAATTGTGTTTATTTTTCTTTTCTGGGGCTTGCATCTTCTTCTTCTTTCGGCTGCTCCCGTTAGGGGTCGCCACAGCAGATCAACTGTTTCCATTTCTTCCTGTCCTCTGCATCTTGTTCAGTCACACCAACCACCTGCATGTCCTCTCTCACCACATCCATAAAACTTATCTTAGGCCTTCCTCTTTTCCTGTTACCTAGCAGCTTCATCCTTAGCATCTTTTTCCCAATGTGTTCTGCATCCCTTCTCAGCACATGTTCAAACCAACGTAATCTTGCCTCTCTGGCTTTGTCTCCAAACCTTCCAACTTGGGCTGACCCTCTAATATACTTACTGCTAATCCTGTCCATCCTCGTCACACCCAGTGCAAATCTTAACATCTTCAACTCTGCCACATCAAGCTCTGACTCCTGCCTTTTTGTCAATGCCACTGTCTCCAAACCATATAACATAGCTGGCCTCACTACCCTCTTGTAGACCTTCCCTTTCACTCTTACTGGTACTCTGTCACAAATCACTCCTGACACTCTTCTCCACCCACTCAATCCTGCCTGTACTCTCTTCTTCACCTCTCTTCCACACTCACCATTACTCTGAACTGTTGATCCCAAGTATTTAAACTCATCCACCTTCACCACCTCTACTCCCTGCATCCTCACCATTCCTCTATCCTCCGTCTCATTCACACACATATATTCTGTCTTAGTCCTGCTGACCTTCATTCCTCTTCTCTCTGGAGCATAGCTCCACCTCTCCAGGGTCTCCTTCACCTGTTCCCTACTCTCACTACAGATCACAATGTCATCTGCAAACATCATAGTCCACGGGGATTCCTGTCTGATCTCGTCTGTCAACCTGTCCATGACCATTGCGAATAAGAAAGGGCTCAGAGCTGATCCTTAATGTAATCCCACCTCCACCTTAAACGCATCCGTCACTCCCACCGCAGACCTCACCCCTGTCACACTACCCTTGTACATATCCTCTACCACTCTTACATACTTCTCTGACACTTCCGACTTCCTCATACAATACCACAACTCCTCTCTAGGCACCCTGTCATATGCTTTCTCTAAATCCACAAAGACACAATGCAACTCCTTCTGACCTTCTCTGTACTTCTCCATCAACACTCTCAGAGCAAACATCACATCTGTAGTGCTCTTTCCTGGCATGAAACCATACTGCTGATCACTAATCATCACCTCCCTTCTTAACCTAGCTTCCAGTACTCTTTCCCATGACTTCATGTTGTGACTGATCAATTTAATCCCTCTGTAGTTACTACAGCTCTGCACATCACCCTTATTCTTAAACATCGGTACCAAAACACTTTTTCTCCATTCCTCAGGCATCCTCTCAGTTTCCAAGATTTCATTAAACAATCTAGTTAAAAACTCCACTGCCATTTCACCTAAACACCTCGATGCTTCTACAGGTATGTCATCTGGGCCAACAGCCTTTCCATTCTTCATCCTCTTCATAGCTATCCTTACTTCCTCCTTACTGATCCACTGCAGATCATGATTCACTATCTGCACATCATCCAACCTTCTCTCCCTCTCATTCTCTTCATTCATCAGCCCCTCAAAGATCTCTTTCCATTTCTCAACACACTCTCCTCGCTTGTGAGTACGTTTCCCTCATTATTCTTTAATCACCCTTACCTGCCGCACATCTTTACTAGCTCGGACCCTCTGTCTAGCCAATCTGTACAGGTCCTTTTCTCCCTCCTTAGTGTCCAACCTTTTATACAACTCTTCATACGCCTTATCCTTAGCCTTCACCACTTCTCTCTCTTTGCCATGCACCTCATCTCCTTATACTCTTGTCTACTTTCTTCATCTCTCTGACAATCCCACTTCTTCTTCGCCAACCTCTTTCTCTGTAAACTCTCCTGTACTTCTTCATTCCACCACCAGGTCTCCTTGTCCTCCTTCCTCTTTCCAGATGTCACACCAAGCACCTTTCTAGCCATCTCTCTTACTAGCTCTGCTGTAGTTACCCAGCTGTTTGATAACTCTTCACTGCCACCCAGTGCTTGTCTTAACTCTTCCCTGAACATCACCTCACAATTACCCTTTTTCAATTTCCACAATTTGATCCTTGGTGCTGCCCTCACACTCATCCTCCTCTTCTTGATCACCATTGTCATTCTACAAACCACCATCCTATGCTGCCTAACTACACTTTCCCCTGCCACCACTTTACAGTCTCCAGTCTCCTTCAGACTGGCCCTTCTACATAAGATATAATCCACATGTGCATCTTCCTCCACTCTTGTATGTCACCCTATGCTCCTCCCTCTTGTTAAAATACATATTTATCACAGCCATGTCCACCCTTTTCGCAAAATCCACTACCATCTGACCTTCTGCATTCCTTTGCTTAACACCATACCTACCCATCACTTCTTCATCCCCTCTGTTCCATTCACCAACATGCCCATTGAAATCTGCTCCAATCACCAGTCTCTCACCCTTGGGTATAGTCATCACCACTTCATCCAACTCACTCCAAAATTTTTCTTTCTCATCCATCGCACACCCAACATGTGGAGCATATGCACTAACAACATTCATCATTACACCATCAATTTCCAGCTTCATAAACATCACTCTATATGACACTCTTTTCACCTCCAAAACACTCTTAGCATAGTGTTCTTCAGGATAATGCCTACGCCATTTCTCCTCCCATCCACACCATGATAAAACAATTTGAACCCGCCTCCAATACACCTAGCCTTGCTCCCCTTCCATCTGGTCTCTTGCGCACACAATATACCAACCTTCCTTTGGTCCATCATATCAGCTAGCTGTCTCCCTATACCAGTCATACTGCTAACATTCAAAGTTCCGACCCTCACTATCATAGTCCTAGCCTTTACCTGCCTTCGGGCATGCCTTCCCCCTCTTCTCCTCCTTCAGCCAACAGTAGCCCACTTTCGGCCAGCACCTTGTTGGCCAACAGTACTGGTGACGATCATTGTTAACCCGGGCCTTGACTGATCCAGTATGTATATCTGTACTGTTGTCTGCATGTGTAATTTGGCAAATTTTACGCTGGATGCTCTTCCTGACGCAACCCTCCCCATTTATCCGGGCTTGAGACCGGTACAAAGAAATGCACTGGCTTGTGCATCCCCAGTGGCTGGGTTGTTGGGTTTGTGGGGCTGGCATAGTGTATTAAAATGCCAGCACTATGTTTTTTCTGTGAAAAAAATTAACTTTTGTGGACTGGTAGTGTTTACTGATGATTGCAGCTTGTCTTCCAAGGAAAGAGGCTCCATGTTCAGATTGACCATGGAGCAGACTACTGGTCCTAAGTTCGGCCTTTCTTCCAGCCACAAAAAGGAAAAGTTAAGCAAACAGTCTTTGCCACCACATTAGGATAGCAATTTGCCTCAGCCACAGTGGGTGACTCTACTGTGTCCGTTTGTTGTACCTCAGACCACTCATCTTTTACTCCGGATCCCTCTGGTGTAACACCTACAGCCGCTATGAATCTGGGGTTAACCGTGTTCTCTGCAGCTGTCGGGGTCCCCTCAGTGGGAGAGCCACTCTTGTTGGACCAGGGGAGTGGGAACAGGGAGAGTTTCCCTGTTGTGTCAAAATGCTGTGCCCATCCCTATAGAAACAGCTCTTGCCATCAATAACACAGATGGCTCCATTTTTCCTGTCAAAAACAAACAGAAAACCAAGCATGTATCTACTCATCTGCAAATTTCTTTGGATGGAGTAGTTTAATCGGTATGGCTTAAGGTTTAATTCAATCAGGTGAGCCTTCTTGTAAAGTAGTTTCTGGTAAAAGAAAGAAGGATTCCTGTTTTCATGAAGAAATTTAAGATTCTGAATCTGAACAGGAAAATGCAGGGATGGATACAGTCTTTTTTCCTCAGATTTTTGATTCAGGCTCAGAGGAGAGTTGATTCTTCCTGTTAAGATTTCTCTTTCTTTGAGATTATTGCTAGAAAGTGCCAGTGTTTTGAGTGGGAGAACACTGAGGTTTCTCAGTCCTTTAGGAGATACTATGAGGTACAGAAGGATTTTCCAGAACACCCATTCCTCCTGTTTTGTCTACTTTAGAGGATGTGTGTTTTAACTATCTCCAGTTTTCCTGATAGGCATCTGCCAGTAAAAGGCAGGTATGATATATAGAGTTCCTTAAACTTTTAAATTTGTATACATTATTCCCAAACCTGACCCAGAAGATATAGCTTTATTTGATCCCACTGCTGCTAATCATTTATTTAATTCCAATCCAACTCTTTTTGATAAGGATGGGAAAGTTATTGATAGGTATGGGAAAAAATGTGCACTTCTACGACTCTGATTTTCAGAATTTTGATTTGTCAGGCTCATATGTTAAAGTTTGTTCTGACAAATTGAGAAAACATGAGGAATGTTTTATCTGAAGTTTCTTCTTGTGAGGAAAAATCTGCTTTAAATAACTTAAGTTTCTTCTATTGCAAGTGTCACTACTCATTGTTTGCAGTGTGTGTGTGTGTGTGTGTGTGTGTGTGTGTGTGTGTGTGTGTGTGTGTGTGTGTGTGTAAGACTCTCATACTACTTCCAAGTCTATGGCCACTGATATTGTTTTAAGGAAGCTTTCATGACTTCATTCTTAGAACTTCCCAAATTATGTTACAAATTAGATTTTAAATTCTCCCATGGGTAGAAGTTTAGTGCTTGGCCGTTTTGTTGCATAGGTGATCAGAAGTGTGATGAGTAGGGCAGGCTGATCCTGGGAATCTCTAAGATTTCTCAGCCATCCTTTTCCAAATTGCCCAAGGGATTTTCTGTGTTTAAATGTCATTTTGGCAAAAAATAAAATATACTGCCTGAATAAAATTCATTTAAGCTAATGTTTAAGAAGAAAAAGCAAGGAGGTTCCAAAAAGAAGTCTCAAACCTCCCAAAATGAAGGACAGTCCAATAAGTCTGAATGAGTGTTCAAGAGGTTCATAGGTTCATAGGTTAGTACTTGTGATCCTGTCTTACTCTGGCACCTTTTTTTTTCTTTCAGAAAGTCTGAATCTGCATTTTTCTCTCTGGCAACAGATTGTTTCTGACAAATGGGTTCTGAAAATCATTCAAGGTTACAGATGGCAGTGGGAGGAAATTCCTTCTTTCCAGGGGAAGCATTCCACATGCTTCAGATTAGACTCTGTTGTTTCCATCTGTTCTTCATCACATGGTGCCCCAAGGAGTGATAGAACTAGGTCCTTCTTCCCAGGTGGGAAATGGTGTTTATTCAAGGATGTTTGTAGTGCCAATGAAAGAAAATGCTTGGAGACCAGTTCTAGATGTTTCTTTCCTAAACCTGTTTGTGATGGTGCCCAAATTCAAAATGTCTTCTTCCTCTTTCAGCTTTCCTGTTATTGTTCTTAAAAGATGCTTATCATCACATCCCTTTTCATCCAGATGACATTTCTTAAGGTTTTGTTTGTCTGAATCACATTATCATTTCCTTGTCTTACCATTTGGACAATCCCCTGTACCAAGTGTTTTCATAAAGTGTCTAGCTCCAGTTATAGGTCATTGCAGACTATAGGGTATCTACATTTTTCTATATGTAGATGACTTGCTTATCTTTGCAGGGTCATTTTCAAAGTGTCAGGAATATCTCTCTCTCTCTTTGGAGAGAGATCTCTTACACAAGCTTGGATTCCAAGAGAACATTCAATAGTCTTTTTTGACTCCCTCACACAGGATTGTGTTTCTGTGATGTTGAATAGTCAAAGATCTTTTCTTCCACAGGAAAAAAAATATATCTTCTTTTATTTAGATATGTTTCTAAGATCTACTCAGACTTTGGTCTCTGCAAGGGAATACCTCAGGATTTTGGGTCTCATGGTATTTATGATTCTCATGATACCCCTGGCAAGACTTCATATGAGGAAGATACAAAAGAATCTGAAATTTATTTTGTCCCATCAACACCCTTTATCTTTTCAAATCTCAGTGTTGGGGGCTGTCAAAAGAGAACTTGTTCAGTGGAGAAAACAGATATCTTTAAATTCATGTTTTCCGTTCTCTTTCCCTGCTCCAAAGCAGTCAGTCATCACAGACACTTCAGACACTGGTTGGGGAGCACTTTAAAGAGGGATAAAAGTGCAGAGGTGTGGGACACCAAGGACAGATGCAAGCACATAAATATTAAGGAGATGCTTGCCCAGATCAAGGCATTCAACTCTGTGAATCAGCTTTCTCCTCTGGGACCTCTTCAAGTTGTCACAGACAATACCGCTGTCTTATGGTACATTAACAAGCAAGGGGGAACCAGATCATACCTCCCTTGCAGACTTGCCATGTTAGCTCGGGATATAGCTTCACATCATTATCTTACTCTGCAGGTATCCTACATTGTGTAGCAGGCAAGATGAAGACAGCACCAAGGCAAACCCTCATGAATGGAAACTAGATCAGGGGTTCTTCCTAGATTTGATCCATCTGTGGAGAGCTAATCAGGTAGACCTCTTTGCCTCCTGTCTGAACAATTAACTAGCAAGATTCTGTACCAGAACTCCACTCAGGAAGGCCTGGAAGACACATGCCTTCTCTTTCATATTTATCAGGTAAACACCTTAACCATTATACCAACCTCCCAACCCCCTTTTCTTAGGACAGGAATGTACCTGTAAACATTTTCACCCTTTCCACTAATGTCCAAGATAGTTCTGAAGGTAGAAGAAGGAATACCTCAAGGTCATTGTGGTGATTCCCTTCTGGCCCAGACAACCATGCTTCTTCCTTCTTTTGGAAATGATTAGGAGCAATTACCACAAGTTTCCTGCCAGACTAGATTTATTCACACAAGAGCTGGGGTGTTTGATACACCCTGACCCAAGTCATCTTCAGTTGCATGCTTGGATGCATAGGGTTTTAATTCCCTTTATTCATCTGCATAGTGTGGACCTGTAGCAGGTACTAATGGAAGCAAAAAAGCCTCCTACTAGAAAATCATATAGTAGCAAATGCGCTGACCCATAGATGCCACACGCTTTATTGAAAAACAGACTAATCATGTTTATGTGTTACAGAACTCGAGTCATTAACAAACGTAACTTCCCATATGATTAAATAAGAGAAGTGGTGCCAAATCAAACAGTTGTCATATTGCAAAGCCATTCAACCAGTCAAAATTAAAACACAGTAATGCACCCCTAAAACATCCCATAATATATCAAAAAACTGTTAAAAAATAAAAATGCAAACTGTATTAAAGTTAGTAAAATTCCTTCATGAAGCCAATGTAATAGCTCTACTTTAAAAAAACACATGTATATATATTTAAATAATATTATGAATAAATTTGAATTAATAAATTATAATCAATGCAAAGAAAAGTTAAACTATCAGTAAATAAGTACAAATAAATAAATAAGAAAGAACCTCAGGATTTTAAACTATTGTATCCTAGTTGGACTCATACTTAAGATACTACTACATACATTGTTTTATTAATACCTGGAACAACTGTAGATTTAAGGAAAATTTGTCAATGCAGTTCTCTGTGCTCTAAAAATGCAATGAGAAAAGAAAACTTCCTAAAATCCTCACAATTTTTTTACTGCCTGCAAAGTGCATTAGACACATTACCCCTCCTAATGGCATAAATATGTGGTAAATCCTAGTTTTCACAGGCCTCTCAGTTGTATAAACATATAAAGCAGAACATGTGTCACATAATGCTGTGTATACCACTCCCCTGGTATTGCAGTCGTAACACCCAGTGACAGAAATAATATTTGGGTATCCTGTAATAGTAATGTGGGAACCAAGAAAAATAAATGTACATTGCTTATAATCCCCACATTTCCGTATTCCAGCATTTGTGTTGGAGCACACCATTTTAGAATTTGACCTGTCAAATTTAAAATTAATACTGTTCTTAAACACAAATTTTGGAGTTGAACTCAATCTATCCATCAGGTTAAAAGTACCATATCTGTTAGTCCAGTTATTGGAAATTAACTTTTAAAGGGACTCAGCTTCCTTACTATATTCCAGAACCATAGCTATTGGTAAATCTTTGTTATCAGTTTTGTTACGTATCACAATGACATTCTGCCTCAAAATAGGTTTGTATCTTGTGCCTATCACCCTTAAACTGGTTGAATATTTAATGTAGGAAATTAATGACATTGCCATGCTGTACAAACATTTTGCATAAGGTGGCTATCTTCCTTTCAAAAACAACATCCTCCAAAATAAGCCTACTCAACCTTATCATTTGTCCCTTTACCAAATTTCTTTTCTGTCATTGGGGGTGCCGACTGTGATAGTGGAGATAACTGTTGTACATTTCTTTAGTGTAAATGTTAGATATGTACTTTGCTTCATTTATATTTTTAGTAACCAAAATATCCATATCGAGATTGGATTGCTCTCATAAGTAAACATTCAGTAGAAGCATTAATATAACCAATAAAAGATGATAATTCATTCACTCTACTCAGCCATATAATAAATATATTACCCAAACCTTTAAATACAGTTGAACAGAGGATTAAAAGGGTGAGAATGAGGAAAAGGCAAAATGTTTCTCCCGGTACCATAAAACCACATTAACAAAAATTGGTACTGAGGCCACCCCCATGATGACACCCTTCAATTGTCTATAATATTCACCCCCATAAAACAGAAAAATGTTATTCTATAACATATCCATACATTGATTGATCATCTCAATGTCAGCTTTTGTGAAATTGGTGGCAGCCCCCATGGCCTCAGAGGTAATGAGGTAGCATTAAAAATAAGTCTTTAATGTCAATAGTAACTAGGAGGACTTAAGCTGAAACACAAATTTTTGATAAAATCTTTAAAAATGCTAAGAATCCTTCAAAATGTGACCCTAATCTAATCAAACTTTCTTCACTTTTTAATCCACTTACTTGGCATGTGGCTCAGTTTTAGATGCTGCTGATTCTACAGTCAGCCTGAGTAGGGGGTCAAGTACAGATTTATGAACTTTGGGTATTCCAAAAATGGCTGATATTATGGGCTTTTCAACATTTAAAAATTCCCTTGTTTTTGGTGGTAAAGTATAATTAAGAAGCACATTTAATAACCACATACCAATTCTGTGAGGAACAATGTCAATTTCATTAATGGAAACTTCAGTAAAAATTTGTACATCATTCAAATAGTCCAACATTTTTGGAGAAAAGAGGAATTTGTCCATTAAAACCACTCCCCTACCCTTATCAGACTTCATCGCACATATATTTTTATCCTTAGAAATTTGATCCATCAAATATTTCTCATCTCTAGTGAGATTGTAGAAAAACTGCCTCTTTTGGCTACACCAGGCTAGAATATTATTCTCCACATTTTTTCAAAAAGGACAATAAGGAGGTAACATGGGAGGGTTAAAAGTACTCTTCCTAGTTAAAACATTATAATCACCACCATTGTTGCCATTCGGGATAATATACATTCCATATTCAGTTTTCTGGTGTACAGTTTTAGTTCTAACAATGGGGCAACCAAACTAGGGCTTCTGGATGGATCAAAATTGAACCTTTTTTAAAAAGGGAACCAAACATTTGAGTAATACTAAGATGGCCGTAATTATAAATTTTGAAGCCATCAAAATGTACAGCAGTACCTGTTGAGGATTCCTGAAATGTCAAAACTGTCCATTCTGACTGGCATTTCATATTACCCCTCATTTGGTGATTCCATCACTCTTGATTGGTTACAGTTAATCCATAGTTTGTTTCGTGCTCTCTCAACCACTTCTCCTGCAGTCTCTGGGATCCCTGTAAAGGATGCTGCCCCCCAAAAAAACTCTGCTGGTGCCACGTTCACCTCAAATTCATGGGCTTGAACAAAAGGGACATCCAAAGTTGTTTCATGAACATTTCTGGAATCATCATTGGGTGTTGAATAAGCAGTCATGTTCTTGTAATCAGCATCATCTCGAAGAATCTTCTTCTGCTTCCTCTTTAAAGGCTGCTGTACCAGATTTCTCCACACTCCTGAATGTTTTTTTTTTTTGTAACATGAGGGGAATGCTATACATAGCAATATGTGCTACATGTCCTGCTTTTTATGTGTGTAAAACTGACTGGTTTTTGAAAACTGCTACTTACCAACATCTGTATGCTATTAGGAGGAGTAATGTGACTTAATGCACTTTGTAGACACTCAAAAAATGTAAGGATTTTTGGAAGTTTTCTTTTTTCTTTTGTCATAGTGGAAAATGAACCCCTCTCATGGGGGTCAGCTGGGGGTGTTTGTAGAGCAGAGGGAGAACTGCATTGGCAAATTCTCCTTAGTGCCATGGTTGCTCTGGGTATTAAAGACATAATATGTTTAAGTATGAGGGCAAATAGGATATGATAGTTTAGAATCCTGAGGTTCTTCTTCATTTATTTATTTAGTGATCAATTAACTTTTCCTTCTGTTAATTATAATTTATTAATTCACGTTTATTCTTAATGTTAATTAAATGTGTATGGATTTAAAAAACAGCTATTGTATTGATTTAATGAGGGAGTTTCACTATTTTTAATACAGCTTACATTTTTACTTTTTAACAGTTTTTGATAAATTATGGGGTGTTTTATGAATGTTGTAAAGATTTGTAAATGATGATATTTTTAAGGGGGACATTGCTATGTTTTAATTTTGATTGGTTGAATGGTTCTATAATATGACAAATATTTGCTTTTGGCATCATTTCCCCTTCCTTTATTTAATGGTATGGGAAGCGACATTTATTAATGACTCTGATAAAGTTTTGAAATGCAAACAGAATGAAAGTGCTTAGTCTGTTTTTCAGTAAAGTGTGTGGAATCTACTGGTCAGTGTATTTGTTTTTTGTTTTGTTATGTTTTACATTAGAACTTGGTTGTGTTGGTTGTTTAATGTATTAAGAAATGGAAAAGATTTACTGTTTGGTGCCAGCAACATAACCAGCACCCATTTAGGGCTAGTTGATCGATGATTTTACAGTATTTGTGTTATTTAGTATCACATGGCCTTTTTTACCATCAAGGTTTATTTATTTATTTTATGATAAAGGCAATCATACATTTATATCAATGAAAACAAATCATACTGACATGTTTTCAGTTGCGAACATTATACATTACATGTAATCATCTGTACAGTCATTGTCAATCAAACATTACATAGTTCATTTCATTTATTCTTCCTGTAAAGCATTATTCTGCATGTATTGTTCCCACAATTCCCAATTTCTTCTATGTAATTTGCTCCTACCCTTTTCTATAGATACCACTTCCAGATCTTTTATCTCTGTTACTATATATTAACTACTTCTAGTATGTCTAGTTCAGACTTTGATTTCCATTATCTAGTAATTGCTTTCTTGGCAGTCACCAGAATTAAACTCTGAGAGGCCTTACTATGTCTTGGCAATTTCAATTCTGTATCATAGTTCAAAAAAAAAATTTCCTTGGTTATACCAATTTTTTTACCCAGTATTTCTGACATAGTAGTCTGCAGGGAATTTTTAAAGTCTGCCAACTCATTACACTCCCAAAAAATATGTTCCCAATTCTCTTTCTTCCCAATCATACATTCTCCATTTGCAGTGTACCTATGAAAAATTAAATGCCCATTCAAACACTTCCTAGCAGAAATCCTAAATCTTCTAGACTTTGTTGCATATTTGGGAGCCATGCATGTACCTTCCCGTTGTTTCTTTGTGAACTGCTTGTCTAGTCTGTCTTCCCAATCCTTTTTAACCTCCTCTGATTGATTCCTGTAGTCATCTTGCAATATTTTATATGCCCTACTAGTTACCTTTTTTTAACAGCAGCTTCTGATGTAGATTTTACTAAAAACTCTACCAGCGCTGGTCTTTCATTTAGGATCGGCCTATTTCTTTCTCTTTGCCTATACTCTGTCTTCCCTATTAAGGATTGATACCAATCTCTAGCCTACAGTCCAAATGTATTCTTGACCTGTTCCCATTCTGTTAAGTTTCTCTCTCTAATTATTTACTCCTAGTACCTTGGTTCCTTTACCAGTTTTCTCTAGAAACTTCCAGCCCCATCTTGCCTATTCTCTGTACCCTCAATTTCATTCATCCCTATCGGCAGAATCTCCTTTCTGCATTCCCTTGTTGGCTTAGTTCTTAGACTATTGTCTGCTGCTTTATGATTATAATATTGTGTATTTATGATTGTTGTTGTTCTCCTGTGCATCCAAAATCCAACTGTCTCTTTATTTCTTGAACCACACATAGATTCATCATCATCCATTTCTATGTTGAATTATAACCTGCTTGTGTTATGTGTATAAGCCTTAACTGTGTAGCCATGAAATATCCCTTCAAATCAGGTAATCCCAAACTACCTTGTTCTATTGGAAGGATCAAATTATCCCACTTCAGTCTTGCCCTCTTCTCCTCCCAGATATAACCCTTTAAGTCTTAATTAATTGCTGTCTACAACTTCTCCTCTAGTTGATAAAAATATGCCTGATCTATGTATAAAACTAAAGGGACTAAAAACATTTTCACTTCTTGTATCTTGCTATCCCTATAAGTCAGAACTTCTAGTTTGTATTATCTTTTGTTTAGTCTCTTCCCCACATAGCATCAACTGCCATAACTAGAGTTATTACCAAAAAGACAGTTGCTTAACAGCAGTCTTTCTAAATACTTGCATGTTATTGAGATAATTCTGTATTTTCTCTTTAGCACTCTGCAGTTGCTCCTCATTTATTCTTAATTCCCCCTATTCTGCAGTAATTTAACTTTTGGCAGCCCCTCTAAATAAACCCTGTTACTTCGTAACCATATCACTTTTTCTTTTATTTCTATCCTGTTTTAAAACTCCACTTTCATTTTATCCCACACAGTAGCTATATTGTTTGAAGAATTTTCCATATTCCGTAATAACTCATTAATAATTTCCACCACTCATTCTTTTAAGCCTTCTCTTTTTAACAGGTAGGTTGGGATTTGACAGTTGCATTTTTACTTCATTACCCTGCATGTTTATCTTAGTTGTTATTGGTGCATAATCTGAAATAGTTATTGGATATGTGTTGAAGCTCTCAATTAAATGTACTCATTCTTGTGAAACATAATTTGTATCTAGTCTAGCCCAGCTGTTGTACCTTGCAGAATAGTATGTAAATTCTGTCCGAGTTCCTACTACTGAATTCACATATTCCATACCAAATATTTTCATAAATCTCTTCAGAAGTCTACCCTCATTTGTTAATTTATTAATTTAATTGTTAATACAGTTTGATTACTTTTATATAAATGTAAATGTGCCTATGTCACAAGTAATAATTCAATAAATATGTTTAAAAATGACATCTGTTGTTGTCTTATCTGTATTCCCCTCCCAGACATTTAGCCTTAAAAAACTACTCTGGCTTTTATTGCATAGTCCTGTAGTCCGTTTTTCTCCATGGAAACATAAGAACAAAATGTACAGCTGTCCTCAGCTACAGACTTCTCACACTGATTATTTATTTGCTAAAGAAAAACTTTTTATTACATTTAGTGTTCTCTTTTTTACTTGCTTATACAAAAAAAGTATTAGTTTAAGCCAGTGACCTTAATCCAGACATACATCCATGAAAAGTGTACAATGTACATATTTGATATAATCTTTTCAC